>NW_010234277.1:80679-116213 GCF_000690775.1 Eurypyga helias
CTTGATTATTCTCGGGTACCGGATACCCTTCAATGTAGTAAATGGATAACGTCTTCTAATGTCGTAAATACCACAGCTACAGGCAATGGATACTTACTATTCAGTGTACGTCTTCAAGGCCAGGCTGGATGAGGTTTGGAGCAACCTGGTCTAGTGGAAGGTGTCCCTGCCCATGGCAAGGGAGGTGGAACTGGATGGTCTTTAAGGTCTCTTCCCACCCAAACCACTACATGACTCTATGATTTATAAAGCTGAGGAAACAGATAACTCTCGAGCTAGTCCAATTATTGAAAGACTGAGCTTTTACTTAAAGTGCCCTAGAATTTCTAAGTGATGTCTCTTGTCCACAGGACCATCGATTCTCTGTACAGGGAACTAGTAGAAGAAGGATTACTAATAAAACCCAGGACTGTGAATCTCTCCGATTATGTTGGTAAAGTACATATTTTACAGCTATTACGGTACTTAATCTAACCAAACCTCCAGCCATTCAATGTTCACTGACCCCTATTTCCAGTCAAGAGTGAGTTCAAGAGTCATTACACTTTCAGGACTTTTCAACTTGAATATCTAAAGCCATGTATGCAAATCCAGTCTGTTTCTGCAGGTTGCTTAGTACCTTTCACTTCTGCTACCGAAACCAGGACCTGTTTGTAAAGCTGATGCTTGGCTCCAAGCACTAATACCTTGAAGCCTTGCATGTTTTTGGATGCCACAAACCACTCTGAGGTAGAAACCAGGCCATCCTTTAAGGACCACTGGTCAGGCATTAGCAAGACACAGTGAATTTAACAGACTAGGGGTCATAATCCATGCAGAATATTTCCCAGAAAACAGCAGAAAATCATACCTTCACCACTTGGTCATTCAGACAAGATGACTCACCCCCTTACCTCCACTTCCCTGACTGCCCCTGAGCTTTGAGCAGTGCTTTGAGGCATGTGTGGCCCTTCATTTGAATATGATTTATCTCTGCCTAGTTCTGCATTTCATAGTCATCTTGCTCAGTTTCTGTTACCTGCAGCTGCAGACACACTTGCCCATGCTCTACACAGAGAGAAAAAAAACCCACTTGCAGGCTGCACAGGGGTCTGACATGATATCCAAAAGCATTTGGTGACATACAGTAAAGTCACAGCAACCTTAGCAGCAAAAAACCCCATAATTCACTCATTTCAATGCTGGTCACTTACTTGAATTTGCAGACATCCAGAAGCCACAGTGCCACCAGCTGTCAGCACAGTACGTATCTAAGCCAGAAAAGCTGGATTCTCATGCATCACCTGTAAATGCCATGTTTATATACACTCTTAGAAGGTGGTAATTGATGCTTCTGAGTCTTTGCCCACTCTCTTACAGGCTGAATTACCAATTGCTCCATCCCTCTTATGCTCATTGAAGATCACAAAGTAGCAGAAGATTTTCATAATTCCTTCATTCACCCAACCAGTCCCATCAAGGCCACGTCTGTCCGATGGACACTCCCTACCACAGATGTTTTGAAAGCACATCTTAGCCAGTGCATAATAATTAACAGCTAGTAACGTCAGACTGGGAAGCAGGCTGAGATGGCTTTGGGCCATCTTCCCTTGACCCTGAGGTTTGAAGCCTTGGTTTCCCTGCAGCATAGAGCAACACAAGGGCTGCTCCAAATTACGCTAGCAATATTCCCTTTCC
Organism: Eurypyga helias; assembly: GCF_000690775.1. Classification (NCBI taxonomy): domain Eukaryota; kingdom Metazoa; phylum Chordata; class Aves; order Eurypygiformes; family Eurypygidae; genus Eurypyga; species Eurypyga helias. The sequence goes on from NW_010234277.1 coordinate 82,357, forward strand.
AGCAGCGGAAGATAGCAGGCACAGAAATGCAGAGCTGAACAGTATTCAGCTGGCTGCCTACACCCGTGCCAGGTCTCCCCCATGTCCCAGCACAGGCACTGGCCCATGCAGACCTGGCAGCAAGGAGGTGGTGGCCTGGACTGTCAGACACAGCTCTTCCCCACCCAGCACCCTGTCATGCTTCCTGAGCTGCCAGAACAAGAAACAGAAGGTATTTAAAGTTGGCTTAGGATTTAGACCTATCTTTTAAATACCAAAAAAACTCCCTTTAAAGTTCCAAGGACACAAAGCTTGCAGAAGAGTCAGTCCTCATCTGCTCAGCTCTTACAGGGCTGAAGTCTAAGGAAGGTCCTGTGCTCACAGTTCCTGGGAAAAGGACAAAGAATGGAATTGCAAGTAAAGGCACTGAAATGTCCCCCTTCTATGACAAACCGACATCACTGAACTAATTTTCTTGGTGACCTTATCTAAATTAGTCAGAGAATATCCACTGTGATTTATGTTCAGTTGCAATTAAACCCTTTGATGCCTTCTAATTAAATCTGTGAAGATTAATTCCTATCCAGTTCTTTTGATTTCTCCTTAAATAAAAGATAAAACCTGAAATGAATTTTATTCTTTGGAGGGGAGGGGACAGTTGCACCAAGTCTTGTCTGCCTTTTTGCCCCCAGATTACAACTCTAATTTGTCTCTTAATCATTGCTAATTTACCTCTGCTCCAGAGAGCTCTAGTTTGTCTCCTTTTTATCTCCAGTAAAACATCATATACACTATTATTTTTCAATAATATTCACCATAACAACATGTAATTTATGCTAAAATCAGTCATGGACTACATGGTCACAACTACTTTTGCTGCTTGTGGCCCATCCTTCTGGATCTTTGCTCTCTAACATGCCTTGTATATGGACTTTGACAGGGCAAGCAACGTGATTATGGCTCTGTAACAAGAGCTGAGGCAGGATTAGATTGCTTCAGTTCATGTCAGGGATTTTTAGTTTTCTTAAGTTGCTTTGTGGAGGTTTTTTTTTAAAAAAAAAAAAAAAAAAGAAAAAGGTGAACTGCAAAGCAAAGAGCCCCACCAAATTAGGTGACACTCTTAAATGTCTAACATAGCAAGAAGCTGAGATGTGATGCAGCCAAGGGAAACGCTTGTTAAAATAGCTTTTCCCCCTTCTTGAAATCCTTTTGATAGAGCATGGTTCACTGGGCTTCCAGCCCTGCAAAAATCCCAAATCTAGAAATCCTTTGCCAGCAGTGTGATTTATGATGCTACTAATGATTCTTCTCCACAAAGTTTCTTTAAAAGGTTACTCGAGACCGACTGCTCTGCTGAACGCCTTCCACCGTCTGGAAAGGCAAGTCCACAGCGTGTTTAACTTCATTTTCCTTTGCAGTTCACCTTTCAAATTTCTCAGGGCCACATTCCACAACAATATTGCCGTGTTTGAGTCCCTGTCCCCTGACGGTGCCGGGTTTGCCGAGAACACGCTATATTGGTATCCTGTGGTAGTTTTTCATCGAGTTATGCATTTTATAACAATGCAGTGTCACATTTATTAAGCCCATGCTTCCTCCCTACAGGCGAGTACAGCTATCTGGGGACCACACTTCGTCAGGTAGATATAGAGCCAATGCCCTCTCTCGCAGATGTCAGACAGCTAATAGCGCTGTATGGAATATTGCCATTAGGTAAGAGCACAGCAAAAATTACTAGAGGGCAGAACACAATGTCTTTGCTTCCTGTCAGCAACATCCGTTTCTACTGGCTTTGACAGGGCTTGATTAATCGTAATCTGAAGCATTTTGCAGTATAATTGTTTTTCAATTAAGCCTTCTGAGTGAAGACCGTATCATTTTAATAGTGCATAAAGGGACTCGCACATGCTATTGTCAGGTATTGCGTTTCCATACCATCTCTGTTTGCATGTTAACAGTTTGTGAATGGCAGCACATAAAAGGAAATCACTTGGGAAAGATAATAGCTAAAACAAGCTCCAGTGATCAAAATTAATCAAGTTAAGGGAAGGGCTAAGGTTGCAATTTACCTTTTACAAGCTGGCTAATGTTACTCAGTACTAAACAATGCAATCATTTAAGGAATTAGGCTGAATACATTTTGTACATCAGAGAGAACACGTTTAAATGCCCTTCTTGCAGTTTTAACGCCAGGCTTAGCCAATACCTAACAAGGCTTTGCTGGCTCGGGTTGTTTGCTTTTAATGTAAAATCTATCCCATATTTTACTTAGGAATGGCATTAAGCCAAGCTGGTGATTGCAAGAAGTGCCTGTCTCAAGGGTCTCTACTCATATACTTCGCTTGCATCCTTTTCCATTCCTGATGGGATTTCGGGGAGATTTTAACTAGGCATATCCTCCCCCAGGCTGTGTCATTGCCTGCTGTTCCCCTTTACAGGGCAAAATAGCTGATGTCTCCCAGCCTCCCATTCTGGCAAATGGAGCAGAGATGACACAAAGCTGCTGCTTTTCCCTCCCCCTTCACACACCTTCCAAAAAGACTGGTGCTCAGGCTATTCTGTACATACACACTCTGTGGCTCTACTCAGGTATTTCCCGGCTCCCTGTCCCCAGAGCAGGCTTAACGTGTTGTACAAAGCTTGGTGCAATAGTACACAAGGCTACTACATTTGGGTTTCAGGAAGAGAAGCATGCTTGTTCTGGCTGACAGCTCCGTCTGAAAAACCAGGTTAACAAAGAGGATGCTATAGCAGCACCCCTGCCTTCAACCTAGATGGGGCTTCTTCCCATCTAAAACACTCTGGTAGTTTGGGGTAAACCCTCAGGGGCTGGCTGCAAGTTTGACCTCAATCAGCTGAGAGCGAGCTCAGCAGTTACCCCTGTGTGCACTGACTGCAATATGGTATTTCACATACCAGATAACTCCACCAAGGTTATGTTTTAACACCATCTAATCTAGTGAAATCAAGCCCCGAGACACCCCCCAAGGCAAGAGGAAAGAGAACCCATAAATTTTCTGCCATTTATACAATTGGCTAAAATTCTAGGGAGAAGAGACCCTGGACTAGTTAAACAAACAGAAGGTATTTGCAATAACAGTTTGAAAAATGCCTTTGTTTAAAAATATATATATACACACATATATATTGCATGAGCCAAAAAGGCACAGGAATGGTTTCACCCTTTGGGTGATATGTTATGGATGACATTTCACTTAATTGGTCTCAGAACTAGTTAATCATGAAATAATTGTGTATGTGTAGAGGTGAAAGTTTTTCTCTAAATAGTCACCTAGTGGCAAGGAAAACACCAGCTTAAATGGCGTTGAGAAAATTATAAGCAGCTGAAAGGAGAAATAATAGTACAAGATATACTTCATCTTTAACCACAGAGGAGTCTGCTGCTCCCCTCATAATAAATCTACATGTAATCGTAATGGATCGGTATGGAACGACCAAATATTAATAAAGCCCGGGTGGCTGACAACTTCACTACATCCCACACGGTGCTGAAATAATGGCATTCATCTTCGCACTCACTTCACTGTCATTTTTTTAGGATGTTAAGCCATTAGGACACAGATAGGCAGCCTGATTGGATTTATTTTAAATACCATCCTTACCTAGCTGTTCCCCTTATCCTGGAGGGCTTTTCCTGGCTAAGCCATAGGCTCCCGCTGCAGCCCATCCTCTGTGCGGCTGATTTCCCGGAGAAGTCCCACGGTCTGAGAGACACTGGTCTCAGACCTCCAGTAGTGGATGCTCACACAGATTTTCAAATCTGACATTATGACAGCCACCACCACCAACTCAGGACATTAGGCATCGGGGCAGCAGTGTTACTGGACTACCAGTGGATACGGATAAAGCATTTGATATTCCCTGCTACTTCCATCTCTGGAGAATCACCTGTACCTAATGCATACAGTGACAGAGCTGCAGGGAAGACAAGTTCTATCACCACCAACCACCTAAATCTCTCTGTGGTTCTGTTTTCACAACACAGGCATTTCTGCTAGGTTTTCCCAGGTGATGGAGCATGAGTTTTTTACAGGCCTCCGCAGATGAGCTCACACTACGCTCAGCAGGCACTTGTACAGGGGATATTGGCAGTGAAGGATTTAGGATTTTAGGAAGCAGAGCTAACCTAAAGTGACACACAGTCAAGAGTCTCCAATGCTTGCTGAGCAATCACATTTAGGAGGAAAAATTACCCAAAAAAGGGAGGTGCATGTAGAAGGTAAAGGAGAGAAAATAAAACACATGAACATCTAGTTCCAAAATCATTGACAAATGCAGCTCCAGACAGTCCCATTGGTTAATTTTCTCTAAAAATGGGGAAGCAGGAAGAAGGAATTCTGCCAGTCTTACATGCAACACGAATCTACACCCTTGTCCAGTTGCAGAATGCACAGACCTGCTCCAACAACAAATGCAAAGCTTAAAGCCACGGGTACATCTCACTCTTCCTCACGGCTGAGGGAAGGCAGTTGTCCCTCTGCAGAGCACCAGGCTGTCTGTACACGTAGCCCCCCACAGCAGCTCTGTTTCAGTGCTCTTGTGTCTGCCTTCAGAAATGCATCCAATTAATTACCATTCCTTAAACTCACATAAATTTAGGGCTGAAGTTTGCCCATCAGAAGGTACAAATAAGGGTGATTGAGTTTTGCTACTAACAGGGATGTTAACTCAGATGTGCTACGGTCACAGCTCTGGTTATACAGAATTGAACTCAAGAGCACTTGTGCCATATTAAGGAAACAATGAAATCACATTATAAATGAACTACCTTGAACTAAAAAAGGAAGAATCATTCCATTACCATTAAGGCAGACTTAAAACAAAAGCAGTAATAGTGGTGTATGATTTTTTACAGGTTCCCAAACAGTCCATGAGAAAGCTCCTGTGGTAAAATCCTTGTTACTAGCTGGACCAGCTGGTGTTGGAAAGACAATGTTGGTCCATGCCATCTGCACAGAAACAGGAGCCAACCTCTTCAACTTATCTTCTTCCAAAATTGCTGGAAAATATCCAGGCAAGGACAGCCTGCAAATGGCACTTCACATGGTTCTTAAGGTACTGTGTTTTGTGTACTTCTCTACAAAGTTGGTTCAGTTCATCACGTCTTTTGTGGAACAACCGTAGGAGGGCAAAGCTACCCAAGGTCCAAAGGGCTGCCAACGCAATTTCAAATTCCCTTCCTGCTTTCAAGTTTTCAAAACCACTTGTTGACAGCCAGTGTGTTCACCGCTGTAGAGGATTTAGTGCCCCTTGAGGAATCACTCGTAGTAGCCATATTTTTCCCATTAACATTTGTGCAAGATTTGTGTTACCTTGAATATGAAAAGCATCATAGATAAAGAAAATTCTGTTCTCTGTTTATATGCACAAAATGCAGCATTTAATCAAATATTAGACTGGGGGTGGTCAAAAATTTCCTCTCTGGGACTGTTGCTGTAAAACATCTCTCCCCTGTACTGCTCTCTGTTTACCTATCAGCAAGCTTTTCAAAAGAGGGAATCCTGGTTCAGGATTACATTAACAGAAACACATGAGAAGTCTGGAAATGAAAGAAGGCATATGAACTGTGAAGAACATATCCCAAATCCTCTTCAGAAAAAAGACACTATCCTGGCAGGAGTTCTTCCACATTTTAAGTCATCAGCATTTCTGCTAAGGAAGGAAGCTGGTAAATATTTCCAGACAAAATACTCTTAGAAAGAAAAAACACAGCACATGCACTACAAAAAGCCAAATACAATATTTTTTTCCAGTGCCAGAGGCCTACTAAAAGACTGAATTCAAATTGGCTTTCTCTGGGATTTATCAGATGTGTTTTATTAAATCCAGTATTACAGCAGGTTTGTGACAGGTGCCTCCATCCCCAGGAAAAGCAGGTTTTGCAGTTAAAAGCGGAGCAATCCCCAGAGACCCCATTGCTTGCTGGTCAGAGCAGTGCCTAAGGAAAAGCGACCGTGCTGCGATCATGCACCTTTGATGCCATAACACTAACACTGGGTCTAGCACTCCCTGACACGAGCTAGTGCCATTAGGCTGAGCTAATACTCCCTCTCCTCCCTCCGCTCTGCATGTTTCACCCTTCTCCACTTAGTTGTTCTGCCCTCACCAATAGCAAGGCACATGTCTGGCTGCAGGCACAGCACAAACACCATCCTTTCCATCATTTAGTCCCTGCTACAGCACACGCCTTTAAACAAAGGAGAAAGGAGGGCAGCTTTTTTACTGTCATAGAACATTCCAGCTAAAGATACTGAGTTTTTTTTGTATACACACATATACATACAATAACTGGAACATACATAAAATGTGTGTGTATATCTATACGCATCAGATATGTAAATATATATACCCACGTTACGTATATAAGTATAGATATAGGTATAAAAACCCTTATATTTTTCCACATTACTTAAGAACAAATGGAAAGATTATCCAACACCTCCCCCAGAATTATGGGGAGCGGTCCAAGCTTATTTCTCTACTGTAGCTCTTAAAAGCAGCCATGACACTTTGGTGAACCTCCATGGGTTACCGGGATGGAAGTTGCTCACAGTCAATCACAGGGAGTAAGGGATGTCCAGGCTCTTGCTTATCAAAAGGTAACTTGTTCCAACTGCAACAGCAGTGCTGCTTCAAACTCTGCTTCTCTAACACCAGAAGAAACTGTACAGATTATCTTTTTCCAAGGAATACATTATCTGCATGCTCATTTCTCTGAAAAATCATATGGACATAGCACCAGCCTGTCTTAGCATCATTCATATCAACTATGTTCTATTCCCATTCCTAATTCCATTGGATGTTTCCCCTCTTTCCAGCAGAGTCACTGATTTGTCCAATTGCCTGATGATTTTGACTCAGATCCCATAGGTCCTCAGAGCCAGGCTGGAAGCAATCCCTCATCCACACAGCCCTCACCTGCAGTTACAATCCCTCTTTTTTCCGTCTTGACAGTGCCATGTGTGTCTCTTTCCCAATCCCTGGGAACTCTCAAGTCCCTGCTACAGCCATCTATTCCATCTATCCTGCTGTCCATAGCTGCTTCTTTTTACAAGATCCACTCCATCTGGTATCACAGTCCTGCACCTGGGATAGAGTAACTCTGTGCATCACCACAAAGAGGTTCAGGCTGTAGCCCGCCAACTAGGCACCAGCTTTGTGGGAAAGGACTGAGGGGTCTTAAGGACAGCACATTGAATACGAGTCAACAGCATGTCCATGTAGCCAAAAGTCAGCCAAATACTGGCCTGTAAAGAGTATAGCCAACCTCTTAAAGCAATTGATTATTCCCTGCTGATTGCCACTTACGAGACCACAACTGGACACACTGTCCAGTATTGGGCTACCCTGTTACACAACAGGCACTAACAAGCAAGCAGGTCCAGCAGAGAGACATGAAGATAAGGAGCTGGAGTGTATGATAAGCTGAACAAATCCAGTTGTTTCAGCCTAAGGGAATGCTGGACTGAGAGGAAATCTAACTGCTGTTTTCAGGGGCTTCGTAGGATAATAGAGAACAGAGCCAGACTTTTCCCAGAGGTGCACAGCAACTTTGTTTGAGGCAAAGGACACAAGTTACAGCAAGGGAATTAGTTTATTTATTAGGGGAAGTTTCACAAGGAATCAAAGGATTAGGAATCTTTTATATCCTCATATGTAGGAATCTAGTGTTACCTAAGCTGAAGCAAGCATAGTGGTGTTTGAAGTCAGATTCCTTCACAAGAAGGAGCTGAACACTGGTATTTGCCCACAACAAGTTTTATTTTTCACCATGGTACAAGAAGTATGGTGTAAACATACTTGCATTATTGCAAGACTAGAATACACAGTGGCACATATAGCAGACAAGCCAGGAAGGCAAATTGTATCTTGCAGCTGACACGTAGGTATTTAACATTCACAGCTCTCCATCTGCTATCTGACACACTGTAGTACAAGGCCTTGCAAGGGCCTTGCATGCAGATGGTCCCAGGAAAATTCACAGTGCCTCCATCATCAGACACTTCTGGCCATGGTTTTTGCAGACAGCAACTGTGACTCAAGCAAGCTTTTTACTCCAGCTTTCCAGAAGTGCCTTTATGCAGTTAGTCGAGCAGAATGCAGACCTTCCTCTTAGAGTTGTAAGTGAATGAGAGGAAACATGACAGTTCTTTTTCTCTTATCTCACAGTCCATGTAACCATCGTTAAACACCAAGATTTAGTAACTAAGAATTAACAGTGCTCTGTGATAGAGGTGAAGTAACCTTGCACTTTCGATTACCTATCACATCTGCAAACAACAGTTTGTGTAGTGAAAGGAAACTCTGGAGAGCATAAAATGACCATTAGGAAACTTTCTGCCCATAACTAAGTGTTGGCTGCTGGCCGTTGTTTCGAGGGAGACACCCTAAACAAGTGAATAGCATTGGAAAAAAATGAAACTTTAATTTGTTTCAGATGCCAAAGTTGGGTTTTTTTTTTCCCCCTCCTTTAGTTTGGGGAGGAGACTTGCAAGAGACATACCAGCCCCGATCCAAAAGAGAGGCTTGTGTGTTACTCAAAGCAGGCATTTTAAATGTCATACGGAGGAAATGACTTCTCATATCAGAGCAGGAAAACACCGACATTTCAATCTGCCTATTCAAAGGAAATGTAAGGAAGATTAATATTGAATAGGAAAGCTATTGAAAGAAGCTGTGAGCACCGAGCCTGAGCACTTGTGTTCTCCATAAAGGCACAGCAAAGCCTGCCAGGTCAGCTCTGCTTGGAGTGAAAAGAGGATCTGTCTCTAATATAGAAGCACTTCCAAGCAGTCCCCAAAATAAAACTCATCCTTCAAGCATGAACCAGGACATGCTGGAATATTTCAATTAAGCCACATTTTCCGTGTTTGGAGCCAGCCTGAACTCAGAGCTCTCTGCCAGCTTGTACCAGCCGATGGCTTGGCTCTACTGAGGCCCAAAACACTGCCGCAGCGCAACAGCTAATATAAAGGGCAGCAAAGGATGCACAGAAACAAAAACAAATCCAGAAAGGATCAAGGAGAGACGGTAGAATGCACAACTCTGACACAGAAGTGTAAAAATACAGGTAGTTCATAAGGCTTAACTCCAAGGCAATAAAAATGACAGGCACTGGCCTTCCATTCACAGCCATAAGGCAGTCATCAGGTTAATCACTACCAGAGCTAGACAACCCCTCTCGGGTCCTTCACCGGGGCCACAGCAGCACACAGAAAGCACATTGTACGAAAAGCCACACAGGAGAGATGTTATTAGTGCAACACTGACCAGGCTAAAAGGTTGGGCAAGAGGTGGCCAGGAGGAAATACCAGCAGAGAGGTCGCGTATGTGTATCAACAGCCCGGTGTGTGCTCTGCAGCCGTCTTTACTGAACAAGGAGTTCTACAGAGCAGCAAGCTGCTGAAATATTTCAACACCACCACTGTTAGGGGACTGCTATCGGGTTGTTTGGCTATGCTGTTTAGCAAGTCAGAGGTGACTGTGTAAGTGTTAAACCAAAAATGGAATACGATGGAATTTAAGATCAAATTATACAATCCCAGCGTCTGGAGGCAACATAATTTTGAAGTCTGTAATTAATTTTATTTCCACTAAATCACGTTCATTTATTCATAACCACTGCTGTGTTATCCCTTCAGACAGGTCTTTTTTCTGGCAATCTTGAAAAAACAGGTACAGTTTACCCTGGTACCCTTGAAGTCTCCATTTATTTAGCATTTCCATGCCACAGAAGACACTTCTGTCACATTTGACATCTGGGAACAGTACAGGCAGCCTTTCTTCCAGGCATCCCAGAGCAATTCTTGGTACAATTCATCCTGCTAGAGTGTGGATCCTTGAAGTGTTAGATACCACCAGTGCTGAAACGCACAGCCTTATTTCTGTGACAAAACAGCTTTACACTGTGTTACTCTAATGTCAGCAGGTGAGATGCATCCTGTTGGAAGACAGTATTTACAGTTGTTTTCTGTCTAACAAACCAGAACACAGTGGCATCTTCACTGTAGCACTGGAATATTTCCCCAGCGAGGCTCCAACAGATCAGGTCTAACCACAGCTTTCAGCATCTTGCTGCTTTAGCTGCTTTGAAGCATTTCTGTGAGTATAAACTACAGAGTATTGAGCAGTTTTCAGCAACAACTTGAGCTTTCAGAAAAATCTTAGTCTTGGGTTGGTTTTTTTTGAAAACAACCCTGCAAGTTTAGAGAAGCCTTGTGCACGCGTGCCCTGCAAGGATCATGCTTTGCATTTTCAAGTGTCACAATTTAACTGTTAAACCCTAGCTTGCAGGTTTGAAAAACTGAACCCAAGGCTTTCAAAACCACTGTTTGATCTTTAATGAATGTTGACAGACAGCAGGACGAGAAGGCTTTTTTTTTTCCCCTCCCTCTCCCCATAATGATTTTCCTGAAGAGCAAAACCAAGCCTGCGTGACCATCAGCAAGCGGTTTCCTGCGCTGGCTGGGTGTGGTATTAGAAGGGTTAAGGAGCCATCTGCTGGCAACCCCAACAAATTGTTGAATACAGCAAAGCTAATAAAATTTCAATTACAAATTAATTATGTACAGTGCATTTAATTATCCATGGATTCAAACTGTCCGTGGATAATTCAAATGTAACACTTTCAGGGGGGAGATACAGTCTGCTACGTATCTGCCAACAATTTAAATTAGATGCCGATGGATTCTGGGTGTCTGATCTGTCTTTAAAAAGAAAAAAAGCCAGCCCCAAATGCAGCGTGTTGAATTCAGTCATGTTAATGTTTACCTACACCAGAAAATTGCATACAGACCACTTGATACATTTAGATCACTGCCTCAAAACAGAAAACATCTAAGAAACAGACAAAACTGAGCTTATTCACTGTATTTCTACTTATTGGGAGGGGAAATAAAGGGGACAAAATTAAAAAAGACAATTACAAGGGTGAAAACAGTGAACACTCTTCCTTAAGAGTTAAAACAGAGCTATAGTCTGAGTAAAAACTTAAGGTTCCATTTTAGAGGGTTGCTAACCAGAGAAGCTGTCTCAGCCAAATGGGGAAGATCTGCACCTCCCCGACTGCGCTGGCCCCACTGAAGGAACAACATGATTCCCTTTGAAGTACACGAGCAGAGTTCAGCCACTGCCAACAGCTTTTATAGCCCTTGTAACCTCCCCCACCCTTGTTCCCGTCACATCGCGCTGCAGCATCAGACATGCAGGTACGGAGATTATACTGCAGAAGAGCTACACAGCTCCCCGGGCTTCGTACAGCTGCCTTACCCCACAAAGCTAAAATTCCAGGAGATGGCTGTTCTCCTCATGAAGCAAACACGCAAAACGTTTCGGTCATAAACACGAGTGAAGTGGGGAGGAAGCACCACAACAGCAGCACATCCCACTGTGATGGAATCCATTGGGGTGGTCATGCACGCACAGGCACACGGTCTGAAAACCAGCCCAATCCTCACTAAGGGGAAAGGCAGACTTCAAGGGGAACTATCTCCCACTGCCTCCTCTCCCCTCCTGACATCCTCTCCAGGCACACACAGAGCAGGAGCAAAAAATGCTTGTTATCTTAGGTTTCTGAAAGTAAGAGTTGCCATCAGAAAGCCCCAGCTGATAATCCATTCATCAGCAGCACCAAGTTCGGTAAGGGTCTCTGCATCAGAGTTCCCACACACCACAACAGATTTCATAGTGGGTGCACCAAATGCAAATACACTTCTTTAAGACGCTTTAGGTTTCTTTTAGCAACTTAAACTACAGCCTGCATTTTTCTTTCCAAGTCTTAATTCTGCAAAAGAGTGTCAGTTATCTCTGTCCTAGGGCCATGCTACCACATTACACCTTCACCACTTGTCTTCCAAGCCTGTTTGCAGGCACCCAGCATCTAACCAAATTCACCTGCAAGTGCAAATCAGTGGGTCTGACTTAGCTTTTCTGCAGGTGTTCAAGTCCGTGACTAGGAGGATATTCAGCAGAAAACCCAAGTCTAAAGCTGCTGCACAGCTCAGTTCAATGAAAGCCACAAGCTTACCCTCTCAAGTGTACCTTGCAGAGCATGTGCAGGCTTAGGAATATGCCAAACATACTGCTGAAAATTGATACATAGGATACAGCCCTAAAATGGTAGGTATCAGTGCACAATTTTAAGGAGTTATTTCATTCCAGCTTTCATACGCAGTTCACTGCTGGACTGAGAAGTTACCCCTTCTGATAAACATTCACGCAACTGCCTGGGTCCACACGTCAGTTTCTGCAGGGGTTTCATATAATCTTCCACTACACTAAGTTTTTATTTTTAAAATCCTCATTATTAATGCTAAACATTTCAGTTCCTGCCTTCCAACCAGGGAAAAAGCTCCGTTTTCCCTCAGTGAAGCCATTCTGAACTTGGAGGCCACTCGACATATTCCAGGGCTGATGAGTTACCACAAACGAAGCATCACGTGCTGAAGATGGCATCGTTTCCACTTCACCCCATCAGCAGCACAGCAAACAAGTTTAACAGCCCTCAGCGACTATTCTTTCCTCCTGCCGTCAACCCATTTTTACCGTACAGGCACGCACGCGCTTGGTGCTTTTGAAGCGCGTCCAGAAAAATGAACTGCGGTGCTTTGAAGAAAGATGTTCATGACTTAATTCTTCCTGCACCAGCTGTCAGTCAGACACTGAGCTTATGATGTATACAACCTATTGATTTTGTAAGCTTCCTTCCTGGAAGCAGCAGTTTCAACTGAGGGAGGAAAAAAAAAAAAAAGACAAGAATGCTGTGTGTGTCTCTCGTTACCCATTGACTCCTCGAGCCATCACTTTTGTTGCTGAGCAAACTAGCACAGCTCTGAGAGCCACTGGAAAGTGATTAAAATTTGGCAGCAGAATGTCTAAACCACTGGCGTTTCTATAGCAATAGGGAGAGTGCAAGATGTGAAAAAGCCTGTAGCATTGCTGCCATCCTGCTGTGAACCAGAGGTATAGTGCCTCTGACTTCGGAGACGGAAAGCCTGTTTGTATAAAAACACACACACCCCACCCTTCAAATTTAGCAGATTCTGTTTCAATTCTTGGTCTAATTGCAAATTAAGTGCTGTTTTGTAAGACAGGATAACAGGCTCTTTTGCTTAAAGATTAGTACCCTCGTTTCTCACGTAATAGCCGACTCTCGCCTGTCTCCCCATTGGAGAACCCATAAGGAGGATGCTATGGGCAGTTTAAAGCTGCTGGTGGTCTGTCATTTGCCATTGAACTCCACGTCCAGTCTTCCTCTTGCAGAACTTCAGCTCAGTTTGGGTTGAGAAATACAATATGAGCATAGCAGTCAAAATGATCCAATTTGGGTCATGTTCTTAGTGTTAGATTCTTAACTAGACCCGGGTTGATTTGCCAAAACCGCTGAGCAGAGCTGGTGCTATACATGAGTGCTGAACCATTTCTGGGGAAGAGAGATAAACTAGGCTAATTTTTAGCTGCTGAAATACGGATTCAAAAGCAAAACCTGTAAGCAGCCAGGTATGAAATTGTAGCCATTTTAATTAACTTCTTGTCTTCTCCCCCATTTTTACTTAGGTGGCTAAGCAATTGCAGCCTTCGGTCGTGTGGATTGAAGACACAGAAAAAGTATTTTCTAAAACAGTGCTGAAGGCTGGAGAAGAGGCAAGTTCCTCCTTTTCTATTCCTGAGCAGATAATTTCTCCTGTTGCATTACAGCCAACAAAGGGACAAGTGTATTTCTTAGCTTATCACATACCAGTATGACCAGACCTGCCAAAGCTTGCTTCATAATAGCTTGTCTCACTAACATTTTTTTTTCTTTTAAAGAGTCTTGTGACTTCTTAAGAGCCCCCAAGAGGTCACATTTCTCTCCTACACACCTATAATTGCTTTATTTAAAAATAGTCCAGTCACTGCTCATCAGTGCACTGAAAAGTAGAAGAGAATAATGGAGAATTTCAAAATATGAGGCAAAAAAATACAAGTCAAGATGAGCTTAAATTGTTCAGCTCTATTAATTTGAGAAATTGGATGGAGACAAAGTGAACAATAAAGTAACAGGGATAAATTTCCACTGTGAAAACAAAGAACCTATGTTAAATAGTTATGTTTACAGATGATTTTCTTTGGGCTCCCAGGAGTCCTATTGCCATTGCTTCCATTCCTTCCTCTCTCGTGTAGCTTCCCCACTAGAAAGAAAATTAAAACACTGCCCAATAGGCACAACAACTCAACCACTGCAGCAGAGAGCAGTTTACCTGAAATCTTGATTAGATTCATGCTGCTTGCAAAATATTTCACTTTTACAGCTCCCTGTGAAAAATTAAACCTTTTTTCCTTAAAGTGAGTCCTGTGCATTTAGACTGTGGGATGGACACAAGCCTGTATTTTGGAAGACCATTGAGGCATCACCTTGGATGAGGCTGTTTTATCTGTGAGGGCTGGATGAGCTGATGGGCATGCAGTGATTGATTCCCACCCCAAAAGGGAACATTTCTCTTGGGCTCAAACCTTGACAGCAAATGCAGATGGCAATTAAAATTAAGACTAGGGGCCAAAGATTGCCTGCAGTACTCATCATCTTAGTCTGCTTTGATAACCACCAGTGTGGAAAAAATTTCTCATTCTAGCCACCTCAAAGTCAGGGGTATCACCTCTGTCCCTGCTATCGCATCCCGAGACACACAGGTATTTAACAGAAGGGCTCATGTTCTTGGTGGGAGTGGATGGCTCCAGGCTCAAAATCCCTGATGTCCAAGATAGTTCATGGCATAACCAATATTTGAAGCCAGAGAGCATGAAACAGGAGGGGCAGAGGCAGTGGTAACTGGCAGTCTGGGGAGCCTTCCTTAGGAGCACTAGAATTTTGGAGATGAGCTAAGCTCAGCCCTCAGAAGTCAGAGTGTAAGGCACTTTGCTCATCCCAGCGTGACATTGCTGGCACCATGACCAAGAATCTGGTTAAAAGAAACCTTAAATCCTTCAAATACCCACTAGAAAAGTAGACTCTCCAGTCCTCCCCAAAAGATGCAAAGCAGTCAAATAACAAATACTTTATGGTAAACCCAATTGCCAAGGATGATGTGCAAGCAGCTCGGCCGCTCATAGTTAAACACACACCTTCACAAGTCACCCCCACTTTTCTCCAGCTCAGCTCTGAAATCATAGTTTGCCTCTTCAACAGCAGAGGTATTGTTAGCTTTCAGAACACATCCCTGAGTTCTGTGCACTTTGGACACACAGTTTCACAAGCATAACAGGAGCTGCTGACACAAATGCCAGTCTGGCTTAATAGGCTTAACATGAGAGTCGAGTGTTTAGCTTGATCTTTGATGCTGGTTCCATCATTTAAAACTTGAAAATTAAGATTCCTACAAGCTGACAATGAATGCTTGCTGTAACCAACTCTAAATCAGTGGGAATACATGAATATAATTTAAATCAAAAAAAAAATTCTTAATGCTGGGGATAAATTAGGACTTATTTTCACAAGAGGTGAAATAGGAGTGGGACAATTGTCCCACATATAATCACACACATGTGAGTGGGGTTGACTTGGATGTGGAGTCTCAATCATTTCTGAAAAGAGGCTTCCAAGTCATTAGACTTCTCTGAATACAACATGCTATCCTAACCCAGTCATTCATTTATAGCTTTAACAGCAGCAGAGTGACACCACAGCAATTTGATTAAGCTTCTCCAACCAATATTCACTTGAACATTATCAAACATAACTATCCAATAACAGGTTTTCTCGATACTCATCTGTTCTGCAAATAGTAGCTAAGTATTTGTTATAAAGTCAAATGCAACAGCAAATTATTGCAAAGCAATGAATCCTGAGTTCAGAGAGCTTATGTTCTCAAATTAGAGCCTCAGCCAGCTAGAAATAACAGCAAAAACTGGGGACTGTATTTTTCACATTTAAACCATTGGTAGGAGTTGGTAGACCATAACTGCCAGATGCTGGGATGATTCCAGACCAGGTTACATACTCTGGCAATTTCTCTATCTGTTAAGGCACATCAGGTGCACAGGTCTAAGCAATATTTCTCACTGAACTGGAAATCAGGATTTCCTTCTTTAAATGAGCCATTTCCTTCCTGCTTTTCAATAAGAGGGCCAGCAAATTCAATAGTGAAAGGCACTAGCACAAACCCACACATACATAAGCAGAAATCATGTGCTTACCTGACTTTCAGAAGACAGAGGCTTTCTGCTTAGGTTGAGCATCTAGTCAGTTTGTACTAAATGCAACTAGACTACTAAAGGACAAAATCCTGTTTTATATAGCATACAGCTTCACCCCATTAACTCTAAACCGTCCACATCAGTAACAACTCTTTCCTCTTTGCATTTACATGCATGCCCTGCAGATGAACCCAAAACAACTGGAAAAGATCCTCCCCGAATTTCTTAAGGCTTTGAAGGCCCAGGACAGAGTGCTGCTAGTGGGAACCACCAACCGTCCCTTTGATGCTAATCTTAAACCTTTCTGCAAAGTCTACCAAAAAATCATTCTGATTCCTAGGCCTGACTACGCTTCAAGATTTGGTAAGCATTTCAAGTGGTCCTGTTGATTATTACTGTTTAAAATCCGTGTTTATTGTCTGGTCATCCTCAAAACTGGCTTTAACCCCAATTCATAACTCAGGTACAAGTTGTCAGTTAAACACAGCATTGCCTAAATTTTCAGTTCCTGAAAGTTTAGGTAATACTGATGCAGGCTGACCCAAAGATCAGATGATAGAAATGAAAGCTGGGAGAAGGGTTTAAAATACTGTTCTGTGGTGATTAGTGTTCCTTTGCATGTTGTTTAGCATGCACTGAGTTCATCCCAAGCTGTTTTTTCCACTCCAGGAAGGATAAGATCCTATTTCAATACACACTTGCTATTTTAAGATTTTCTTTTTACACAAGGATTCTGGATTTCTGTTATTCCTATCCAGTTTCCATACTCGAAACAATACCCTTCAGGGGCTCTTCATAAACAGAACCATGCTGCAGAATTGGTTTTGTCACTATCAAATTCCACTGTTTTTGCTTACAGATCATGAGAGAAATTATAGAAATATGCACAGTTCTGTCTAGCCTATCAAGTGGTGATAGACAGGCCCTCCCAAAGTCTGACAAATTCATTGAGGACCCCATATAGTGAGAGTCAAAGCTTGTAACAGGAAAAAAAATACCTTTTATTAAGCCAACTTACATGGGTAGAAAAAAAAGACAAGATTTCAAGCATGCAAGTTTGTTTTCGGATTTGGATCACCTTGAAGTCTGCAATAGCTCAGCATTGACTAGGAAGAAATGCTCCAAATAAAGCATAGTAATGTGAATCAATTACTGCAAAAAATGGTAGTTTGTCCATGTCCTTCAGAACTCACTGGTAGAAGGACTTCTGTTCCCAGAAGTCTTTTTTTCCAGGGTTTTGTCACAGATATCATGTGTTTTAATACATTTTTCTGGGTAATAAGGAGTTTGGATGTGGTGACTCATAAGTAGAAGGGCTGTTTAAGTTCAAGCTAAAGATAATACAGAAAAAAAGTGTGTGGGCTATTCAGAATTGCACCAAACACTTCAAGTTAAGACTCCCAAGGGTGCGTTTCTTCTACCAGCAGCTCCTAGCCTGAGTATCCCTCTTGGTCACCACATCAAGGAAAGACTCGCTTCATGCCACTATAACCTCCGATGGATCACATCCCAGATGAGTACAGTAGCAAAGGACACCATACTCAGTTCAGGGACCTCATTCCACAATTGTACCTTGACAACAATATTACTCTGCATAGTCACCTCATTACAAAAAAGTCGTGCAACTGTATTGTGAAGTCTGGATTATACTGCCTTTCACAGAGGCAGCCAAGGTACTGAGATGATGCACGTTTGGGCAAGCTCAAGACAGGTTTTGACTGCCTAGCACGTTGTAAATCTCTCCCACATGCAATAATTTTCATGGTGTAGATGGGAAACAGTCTCTAAGCAAGTTAACATGTGTTTCATGTTATGTTACAGCTCTAAGAAATTGCTAACAGATAAGGGACATGAGTAAGACCTAGAGAAAGGAGGTGATAGCAGCTGAATTTTACCATGTTCACTTCTGGGGATTGAACAGACACATTGTAGGATTCTCACCACTCATCTGCCATCAAAACAAGGGCCAGCCAAAGGCATTTTGACTGCAAACTTAAGAATGCCCCCAAAACGTTAACTCTTAGCACTTTAAAGTGGATTCAACTTGTAGCTTTACTACTTTGATGTTGTCTCATTTAAGACAGTGCTGGGGTGGTTCTTTAGCTCCAACCTTGCCTCAAGTTCAATGGATATATGATCTTTACAGTACAGAGCACTCATCTTCCAGTGTTGACAATTTTCAGTGCCTGACACCCAATTTGAGAACTGAAGAAACTTGTTTTGACAGAAAATACATGACAAACTATGACATAAGCTATGTCATATAAACATAAGCTGTGACATTCATAGCCACAGTGCACAAGCTACCTGTCTGCTACAATCCTCCATTTTGTTACAAACCAGAATATTCCAATCTATGCAGGATGGAAACAGACATACAGTGGAAATCATTGAACTGGGAGATTCATGATCCTCTACAGGTTTCTTGTTATTAATTACCCGACAAGTCGGTATCTTATATTACACATGACCCTACCTACAACAGAAGCTTTGGCACACAATACATGGCTGCGCAGAAGTCATGCTCGCTGTTGTATGCATCATTTCCTCTTTTATGAATTAGCAATTCAGTCAGTGATTATTGAGCATAGTTGTCATTCAGCTGGAAGATTACAATTTGCCAGAGTGTACGTAGTACAAGCTTGTCAATAGTTGTGGGCACAAGTCCCTAGTATTGACATTGCAGTCCAAGTCAGGCAGGTTTTCTCCATGACATTACTGCCCCAACAGCCAGTAATGTTAACTTCCCACCCATAGGAGCATTCATACATAGAATACTCAAACCACAAAATGCCCTTCTCATTCAAGAACCTTTTTAATCTCTACGCATAATATTTCATTTTTTCCCAATACTTTCATATAAGGCTTGAAAGAAAACCACCTCGAAAGTTTGACTAGATTTCTCTGACACAGACCATTACTTTGCAGAGGATAAAAGCAAACATTTATTACTCCTATTAAATATGGGTTTTTAGAAGCAAAATCTCAGGCATCTCACAAACATTAAGAACACCATGTCACAGAGTTTCACATCTTAAAGATACAAACAGGTTCACCATTTAACTAATGAGCAAAATGCCAATGATGGGAACTTACACCTGGCCTTTCCAACATGTGCCTGCATAGCTGGAAGCCTTGGCCTTCCAAACCAAACATTGAGTCCCCGTAACAGCCCTCAGTTCAGCAGTAGTAACCTGTAGTCAGGGTCATGGAAATAAAAACAGGTTGTTAATACAGGGACTTAACTCTACACACCCAATGGGAACATTCTGGAGAGGCTCTCTTTCTTCGTGTACACACGGGCACATTTAAGTAGTTCTTTCCATTTTTACACACATAGCCACCTCACGTTATGTGCCCTTAATGACTTTCTGAAAAATTACTGACTGGTAGCCAACAAGTAATCACCCACAGTTCAAGAACAGAGGTGCCTAAAGGCCTCTATGCTACAAACGTGGAGATGAAAAAAACAGAAAACAAGGAAAAAAATGAATCATGGCTTTCCTGTCTGATATCCCTTATTTTCCAGTTTCAAAATACAAAAATATTCCTCCTGCCTTCCTTAATGCCCATCACTGGTGTTCTCTCTTTTTCTGGGTCGTGATGAACAGTGTTATGGAGGCACATCATCCTGCAGAACGGCGGAGCAATCACCAGCTCGCTGAACATAAGCTGCCTAGCAAAGGTGTCTGATGGTTTCACCCAGGGACACATCGTCCAGGCCGTGCAAGCAGTCCTGAGCGAGCTACGCCTCCTGCAGATGCCCAGAAAGCCGCTGAGGACTGCCGAGTTCATGACCTCTCTGGCCAGGCAGGACCCCGTGTACAAAGAGGAGGAAGAAACATTTAAGGTGACATTAAAAGCTATGTTAACTGGCTGTCTTTCATCATCCCCTGCCATGTCCTTGTCCAGGCACATTTGATCTAGAGGCCTGCTAATTCTGCTGATGGGCTGGCACATCACTATTTGAGTGATGATGTATGGCTCAACGGCACCGAACACCCATCTCCCCCATTTTGGGATGCTTGGCAGCCCAGGCTGCCGGGAAGCTGGATGTGCCAGGCGAAGGGTCCTCATTACAGGCTGCAGCTCTGCACGGGCAGCATGCCTGGCCCTCTGCTTTCTGGAGCCTACTGCCTGCACCCAGCTCATCTTGAGCAGGGTGGCCTTGACACACACAGATAAATTAGACGTGCCATTAGCACAACGCACTGCTCTGCCTTCTTTCTGAGCTGATGTGTTCAGCAAGACTGGCTGTATTTTCTTAAGGCAGCAGAAAACTTGGACATGCAGGGTCTGCAGGGTGCTCCAGATGTCAGGTTTTAAATCCTTAATTAAAACAATTTCAAACAAGAATTTTCTTCATTTCAGGGCTTAAAAATTTAGGTTCTGCCTCAGACTCCATTCCCTCTCACCATCCTCAGGGCCATAAAATGCTTAAGACAACCTAATGCCTTTGAGATGCATCATAGACCTCAAATATATGTAGCTCACTCTGCAAACAACTACTTTACCTACCTACAGCTCAGTAGTAATTACTCTTCCTTTCCCTAGACTAGGATTATATTTATATAGTGGTTAATTCTGCTTTCACACATTATTGCTTTTGGTTTTCCTAATGATGGGACCAGTCTATCATGCTTAAGTACAGGTCTGCAGTTCATTTACCGTAGTGACTTCAATGCAGCTTCAGGACAGCTGAAGCAGGCTTGAACTGGCTCATTGTGTGCAGCGCCACCGTTCAGCAGCACTGACACCCAGAAGAACAGCACATTGCTCAGTGGAGGCACTTCAAGCCCACTAAACGCTGGTAAACACCTTGGCCACTGAACGGGACAGCCCTGCTATGTACCAAGGAGAGCTGCAGGCAGCTCCAAATGGAGCCCTGGAGCTCCAGGGGCTCCAAATGGGATAGGACCTCTGTCCTGAAGACAAGAGACCCCAAAAGAGCTTCTTCAGTTTTGTAATCCAACTTCTACCCAGACCCGCTTACAAACCATCCAGTTCTCCTGGCTGAAAGGTTTCTTTTTTGTTCTGCTCCAAGTTCCCTCTGGTTTTGAATCCCCATGACATCTCACACAATAAACAGGACACAGCTTCTAACAACTTTGTCCAAGTCTTCTTCCACTGCTAACCTAATGATAGTGCATATTTCTCCCAGCCCTGTTGAATACTTTCCAATTGCCATTTAGAGCCATTTGGCTCACTCAACATAAGAAGCATGAGAATAAAAAGAAAAAATGAGTAATTTGCCAAATATCACAAATGCTGCCTATCTAAACCAATATCTTTCCTCAGGGAAAGGCTAACGGTTCAGTGTTGCAGCAAAGAAAAAAACCCCTAACATTCCCAGCTCCGAGTAGTAATCCATTTGTAGCCTGAAACATGAGAGCTAGCGTTCAGCACAAGTTTAGCCTGAAAATGTTATCTCACTTACTACAACTGTGCCTGTTTTGTACAGCACAAAGTAGGTAGGGAGCACTTCATTTTGAACACTGCTAAAGTGATACCATCCTCAGTGTCCCATGGCAATCGTTTCCTTGCATTAATTACAGCCCTTAAGAAATTATTTCCTTTTATCTGTTTTAAATTTGTTTCCCTTAAATGTCATGGAACCTTGCCCCAGCACCTGTAATATGGCACAGGGGAAGAGGATTGTCAAAATGGCCTCGTGCATTAATTAACTCCAGTATCTTCATCTCTTCTCGTGCAGAAGCCCCTCACCATTGCCATCGCTGGACCTTTTCCGTTGCTTTGCTTTGTCCTTTCTGAAGGGAGGTGGTTAAAACGCAGCATTCAAAGTGAAGATTAACGTTGATGAATCTTAGATTTCTATTCACTGGAAGCATGAATCTCCCTCTTGGACATTCATATTCTGCCAGTGTTCCAAAATGAATATAAATAATGCAAAATTTGCAATAATGTGATTTCTTCATTCAATTTACTCAAATTTCTGCCCCAATTATACATCCACATTTTTGAAATTATGAATTATTGCACCAGTGTGATTGAACCAAATCCTTACACAGAAATAACGGTAGTCCCCAAGGAGCAAAGGGCAGTCCAACTAGCACACTAGCTCTGCCTGGCACTGATTGGTACAAAAACACTTAGAATATTTAAGAAAATCCACAAAGAACTGCGATCATCATTCCTCTGACAAGCAAAGATTTTTAACTCTGAGCAGTCACTTACTGCCAGTCACTCACATCCCCTGTTCAGATGCTAGCGCGTTAGTGATAAATCAACTTTTATTTTAACCACATCCGAGGAGCTGGCTTGCTAGTTCCCACATAGAGTTTGACTAACTAAACTGTCAAAAGCAGCTGCCATCCCATGCAAACAGGCAGGTAATTTACTGCTTTCAAACATATGCACAAAGAAATGGGACGGGAAGAGGAGACGTCACAGGTCACCCGGCTCCTCCTGCCACATGCAGCAATGCAGAACAAGCGCCAAGAGGACCTCCACAGGCTGCACCCACCAAACGGTGCTTTCAAGCTCCCAGCAAGCCTTTGGCAGGGGTTCGCTATTCCATTTCCCTCTTCAGGTCTGGAGAGCATCACAGCCAGGACAACAAACCTGGGGGGAAAGCAGAATGTCTCTGGCCTCATGGCCAACCCCACACAGAAGGCCAGAGCCATTGCTGGGTTCCTCGCCACTGCTGGGGACGTCAACTCCTCCCCGAGCCAAAAGTCACAACCACCACCTGGTCTGTCTTATCGCACTCATGAAGGGCCAGGAACAGCCATCTCCAGGTCTCTCCCCGCCCCACGTTGTCCCGGCTGCGTCTCTCCTCCCTAATGCAGGAATAGCTTAGACCCAGACCATCTTTAGGACAAAAAAATTCAGTTGCCCAGGCGACTGCGCTGAGGGCCCAGGGGTGCCTCCCGTGACACTACCTAGATGTGGATGTGCCAGAGGTCGCGTGATGTTTTAATCAGCGGCGCCAAGGTCCTCGGAGGAGGGGTGCTCAGCTAATTCGGCAATTCAAGCGGAGATCAGCAGCCAGCTGGACGTTTGACAGCTGACAGACTCCATTTACCTGCTGACAGTATTTAATCTGCAAGACAAGAGATCCAAATAGGGTGCCTGTCATCAGCCCCTTTGTGGGACCCAGGGGAAGCTTCTAAGCAGCATGACACCCAAAAAGGACCATCTGGGGCCAGGAGAAAAACGTCAAAGGTTTTTCTTCCCTGTACCTTTCCAGTGCCTCTTCTCCCAGCTACTTCTCTTCCCGCCGCCTGTCCATAACATTCTGGAAAACTGGACAAGGCAAATCCCTAGGGGCAGCCTTACCAGGCTCAAGCTGGCGCCACATTTTGGATGAATCATACGGAAAAGGCAGATTTCACAGGATGGTAGGAGGGTTGACGACTACTCAAGTGAAGGGCAGAGGAGACACAGTTGTGGCGTTAAACAGCGGCCTGTGGTCAGAGGAAAGACATTCATTCCTGGGGCAGCGCCTGGACGAATACGGTCAAGAGGGAAGGCATTTTATCAATCGTGTCAACACCTGGTGGTGTTTTAAACCCTGGTGTAGGCAGAGCTTTGTTGATAAAGGTTCCTGTACATACGTATGGGGGAAGACTAATTCCTACACGCTACTGACTTTAAAAATCACTGCCCTCTCCTTCGTTTTACGTTATTTTCACATGGCCTAGGACTGCCGTGTTGACATTACAGTCCAGGAGCTTGGCGAGTCTGCAGAGCGCCTATACCAAAATCATTTACAAGTCACAGGACTGTGAACAGGCATCTGAAAGCAATAAACAGGTTTTTAATGTTTGGGGTTTGTTTTCCTTCTTAAGCTCTCTCGTTGAAATAAAAACTGTCTGGATTGATTTGCAGAGCCATGAGAAGTATATACTTTGCCTATTGCCAAGTTTCAGACCAGAGGGAGTTTTGACAAGAGCTATATACCTCGGAAATTGGGTTGATCATAGAAGTTCTAATGTTTCCATAACTATAGCAACACAAATGGCCCAGCTAAGTATTCCTGTTAATGAGACACACTTCAAGCACGCAATTGCTATACTTCTTGTTATAACAATGTACTCGAGAGATCTGAGGATTTCATTTCTGCTTCTCCACAAGCCAGCCAGGATTTTAAGATTTCTTTATTATTTTTTTAAGGAATACTCTATTTTAGTAGTAAAAAGTTTAAGTGGTTGGGTTGGGGTTTTTTTCCTCCTTTTTAAATTTTAATGAAACATACACATGCTTTTTTTGATTCTCCAGGCTTGGTATGCCAAGACACCACTGGGTAAAGCACGAATTAAGCTGCAGGCAGCACTGGCAGATGGTGAGAAAACAGGAAAAGGAAAAACAAAAGAAGGAAATAAAGGAAAAAGGAAAAACTAAACTGGAAATATCAGTCACAGCTCTGCTTCACTGAGAAGTGGGAGATGTTGGGAAAGCAGACACATCAGAATAAGACACCTCAAGTCATCCAAAGGAAGAGAACTCTTTTCTGAATTAATTTTAAAAAGTTAAAAAAATAGATCAGCTGAGACATCAATGTGACATGTAGCTCTCAGAGGATGAAGAGTTAATGACCACCGACTTGCTCAAGCATTATTTATTCTAAGAGGTTTTAGGGGGCAGAGAGGTTCATTACTCAGGACTGTAACATGCCATCAACTTTTAGGCTATACTCATTTATTTCAGCAAGTAACTCTCCTTAAAAATTGATGTCACATTAATGTCTTTCATTACTTTAATATCCTATATGCTTTATAAAACTAACTGCTTTATATATCTGTAAGTCTAATGTGTTACAGTTCTCAATAAAACTATTACAGTTATAAAGACTGCTTTTTAATTGGGATGGATTAGAAGACACTTAATGCAATCTACCACAAGCTGAATATTTACATAGCCACATGAGGACCTGCACTGTTTCACCTTTCGGTCACGGACAAACTCCTGTACGTGGATGTTAACAGACAACATTAATAAGCAGAATAAAAGCAAAGCAGACAGGTGGTGTTTGCTTTGGTGGATGTCCCGAGAATCTATTTTGCCATAGAAAACAAAGCCCGATGACCTTGTTTGCACAAATAGCAATGTATCTGCTGCTTAAAAAAACCCTGTATGTAGCAGAACAGCAGCTGTAACAGCAGTCTGGAATAGGCCTGTTGAGCTTTCTAAAAGGTTGTTTCATGCTGGGTTAAACCAAATCCACCTGGACCTGCTTCATCTTCTTCTCAGCCCAGCCCTGCAGGCTCCGTCTGAGTAGAGCCCCAGGTTTCCTCCAGCACCAGCCTGCCTTTGGAGAGGAGCAGGCTGAGAACAGCCCATCACCCCTGCACGGCACACACTGCCCGTTACAATTCACTGAGCACAGCACTGATCGCTGCTCCGCAAGATCTTACTGCGAGGTCTTCTGCATTTTAAACGTGTCCGCACCTCTGCACTAGCCCAACGCCTCACTCCCCCGGTTTGCGCGATTGGAACAGAGTTATTCCATCAAAAATACAAGTGTCTTGTAGAGAAAGTGCTCTGACCCAGGTGGTCGCTACACATGTTTTAGGATAGAAACTCGGCAGAAAGACCAAAGCCCACCCAAAAACCTGCCTGAGAGGCTGCTCTGACAAAGCTTGCTGGGAAGGCGGTGACACTGACCCTCTCCTGCTCCTAGGAATAAATCCATTGGAAAAAAAGATGTTCCTTGAAACAGCAAAGTCTGAACAAACACCCGGAAAGATTCCTACAGGTAACTCGCTGCATGGCAAACGGTTCAAGTAATCCTGTCACTGAGCACAGCAGAGGGAACTGGATGGCTCTGGTTAATAAAGGGAATCCTCTTCCTGAGGGAAGAATGGGCTGCCATGCTATCACAGCACATGGGACAGAGCTACCCCAGCCCTTGGGGGACACGGGCTGGTGTCCCCCAAGGGTTTTGTGGTCCTCTCTGACTCCATTCTGCTGTCCAGTACAGGGCTCCCCTGGATTTCAGCCTTGAGGCTGCATCTCCAGCCCTGCCAAGGGGATCCGAATGACGGGAGAGGAAACCTTTGCCAGATCTCCTCTGTGCAACCCCTCACGACATTTCTGGGGTACGCAAATCCTTCCCCCAGCCATCCCAGTGGTCTGGCTGCTGGAGCCTCGTCATGACCCGCACAAGGGACCCCACAAGTACAAGCTGCCAGCCCCTGGATTTCATTGCTTGCAACGGAGCAGCTACAAGTTTTGGCTTTCCTGTCTTTGTTCTTTCTTTGCAGACGCTTGCTTGCAGCGGGCTGCTGGCTTCACATCCCAATTAAAAAAGGTACTCCTCAACTTCATCCTCAGTGAGGAGAGCCAGACTCAAAGAGGTGGCAGAGTTTGCATTAAAAAACCTCATCTCAGCTGTCATCTGCAAGAAAACTAATTTGGATAATTCCGTCCTCAATCTTGCCGACAGTGGAATACTCCTCTCCACAACAGGTTTGACAGCAGAACGTGATGTGATGAAAAGGCCGCATTTAGGTTGGACGTAAGCAAGCCCATTAACTAATATTTCAGCAGGTTCAGTGCAATCTCAACAGCCAAGGAACACGCTGACTGGCAACATCCATCTCCAGGGCACAACTCTGACCCCATGCAGAAAGGATGCACGTACCTCTCACCATCCCTGCTTTGCAGCATGGAGACCTGCAGTTTTTCCTCCAGTATACGCCAGTTTTGGGGGAAAAAAAAGCACTGGGACAATTTTTCCTTTCGGTGTAGCTTACAGTGTTGGCTGCTGTCAGCATAAAGCGTATTTCTTTTTTTTATCCCCCACGGGGTTCTGGAAGCCAAAGCTGATGTATCTACAAACAGCTCCATGGGTGTGGGGGTGTGACAAGAAGCTATAAAGCAAAAAAACTCTGCCCTGTGCACCTACAAAGCCCTCGCTGTCCTTTAGAGGATCCTTCTGAGGGGGTGAGGAGAGAAGAACAAGGATCAATTTTAAGGCTATTTAATAATAATTATTACAGAAAGTGCAGCTACTTGCAAATGAAGCTGTTGCAGCGAGCAGAGCCACCACACAGTAGTTCTGGTGTCAGTGGCTGAACCGTTCGTGTGAGCAGCCCCGGCTGGATCTCCAACGCCCGACACGCTGTGAGCCTAAACGCTGCCCCGCTCTCACAAGGCGCGCTGCTAATCTTCCAGGCCTGGGCACAGCATTGCTACCCACAGATCTTCCACCACAAGAAAAAAATAAAAGGAAAAAAAAAAAAAGATGATTTTGGCTTTGCTAAGCCCAGCCACAGGGCAGTTGCCCGCTGCTTTCCAACCACAGCAACCCCAAAATCTGATGAGCAAGGAAAAGCCCCTTTTCTACACCCTGTCCCCTACTTGTTACCAGCAGGAGGTGAGTTTTGGGGGCTGTCAGAGAGGGGTGCCAGGCTGCTTTGCCTCCTGGTGTAGCGGTGGGAGGGAATCCAGCAGCACCAGCAAAGTTGAGAAAAGAAGCTGTCATGCTCATTTATATATGTAAGTGATCTAGAGAATTATCGGCTAAATTATTTAAATGTCCCATTACTATTAAATTACTGGGCATTCATTGTAAGAACAGTCATAATACAGTAACTAATTTGGTATTAATGTGAATGTCAGCGTTTCATTGCAGTTATTTTGTACTTCATCATAAGATAATTTACCAATAAATTAATTGGCTTAATTGCTTCCTCCAAACCCAAGAGAACTACATATGACATGACTTTTTAAAAGCATTCGTACTCATTTCCCATCTTTCTGCTTTAACCACACCAAGCAGGAACCCCCCTCGGAAACGCTTGGGGAGGAATGACTGAGAAAGAGGGAGCAAAGTGTGACTTCGCTCTCCCAGAGGCAATAAAATCTCAGTACACCCCTGCCCTGGGGATTTTAATGTGCTTTAAATATAGCCCTTGAGGCCATGCTTGGAGCAGGAGCCCAGGTTTCCATGCCAGCACCTGGAGATGGGCTGCAGGCAGTTGCAGGGTGGTGGGCAAGGAGCACAGCCCCAGCACTTACCCTCCATCCAAGGGAAGGGAAGCACCTGGGAGCCCACCCTTGCCCACCAACCTGTTGTACAAATTTCCCCACGTCACCTTCACCTCCCCGAAGAGTCTTAATCCATGAGGCATCACCTCCACACGCTGCTCCACAGCCCCCGGTCCCTTTGCAAACCCCAGGCACCATCCCTGTTGGCACCTGTGCAGGAGATGCATCTACCTCCCGGGGATGCAGCCAGGTGGGAGGGCAGCACCCTCCCAGCGAGGGGAGAGGAGAAGCAGCCCCTGCTAGGCAACAGGCAGCGGCCACCATGAAGTCATCCTTTCGCCATGTGCCTCGGGTATTATTAGGGCCCTGGCTTATGTCAGGCGCTCAGGTTATGCTGCTGCGGCCAAAGCCCTTTAATCAGACACTGTAACTCCTGTTAAAAGTGCTGCCAGCCCTTGTCTCTGATCCCTGCCAATTTTGCAGGAGCTATTTTGCCTTACTAGCCTGGACCGATGGAGAGAGAGGGTTATTGGGAGCACCTCTGCCTTCCTGAAAGCTGACTCCTCCAGCAACAGGATTTTTACAACCAACACTGACAACCACAACTAACCTCCCAGAACTCCTCAAGAGCTTGGGAGAAGTTTACCGCTGTTTTCTTCTCCAGGAGATGGGAAAAAAAAGAGCTCCATCGAGGGCACAGTGGGTAAGGACAGCTATTTTCTCCAGTTTCTCAGTTTAAATATTTTTTAATAAATTAAACAGCGCTCTTTCGCAAGGAACAGATTGCACCGGACTCGGCGCTTTGGCACATGCTCCTCTGCCATCAGGGAGAGATCAGCACAACTGCAAATTGCTGCTACATCTTTATTCGTGATAATTCGCCCTCGTCCTGGGCAGCCCGCGTCACTCCAGGCTGGCAAATGGTCCGGCTCCAGGTGGGAACCACCCGAGGGGATACACCTCCTTCCAGCATGAGCCCCAGCCACACGGTGCCTGTTTGGATCTTCTTGTTTAAGTTGCCATCAGAATTAAAAACAAACAACCTGACATTTCTCAGCAACTCCCCCCCGAAATCCAGCAATACAAAGTGAAGCTGACTGTTCTATTAACTCCCATCCTGCATCAGCAATTTTCTAAAGTGTGGAAACATTATAACTGACTTTTCTGCTAGTAGGAAAATGTCATTTTTTCTTAATACTTCCTAAGCCGGTAATGCATTTCAAAAGCTTCCAATGCCACTACCACAAGAGGACTTACAAATTAGCACATTTTTAGCTTTTCATTAAACACAATACCAAAAAAAAAGTCTCATCATATTAGGGTTTCTCTCCTCATTATTGAAAGTACTGTGACTTTGGAACTTCGCGCAGCAAATTATAATGCACTCAGCCTGGGTCCATTGTAAATCAGGGCTTCAAAAAAGGTGTCACGTAGTCGGGCCCTCTTTAAGCACTGAAAATATCGGAGTCTGTTTGAAAACGCCTTATGTAGTCTCTCACTAGCCTTGCAAATCACCACAGCACTGGGTACAGCTTCCTTTTATTTTTTGCCTCGTGGCATCAAGTCGTTTCTATTCCAACCAGAAAAAGAAGATTATTTCTTGCTGGGATTTAAAAAAAAAAAAAAACCCCAAACCACCCACACCTAAGATAACAAGCTGCATAAAATCCCCAAATCATTTAGGGCTCCAGCTTTACACAGTGTCTCCAAGGACAGGGGGATTCTCCAACCGGACCCCTGGCACGTCCCCGACCGACGCTTTTCGGAGGCCGTCAATAAATCACCGTGGTGGTGCGACCGAAGCCATGGTGCCTTCACGGCTCCAGCTAATTCCCGAGCGCCATGCTGAATGGCTGCTACCCTGGGAGGACATGGCAAAAGAAGGGCCGTTCCTTTTGCAGAGCAGACACGCACCAGCCTGTTCTCATATCCTGCAAAAGCACCGAACGCAGCCGTGGCTGGCCTTCGGCGTTACAGCCCTCAGCTGGAGTCCCCTTTCCCAGCACTGGTGGGGAAAATTAATATATCCCTAACCTCCCCTGCACAGCTTCAAACAACACCAACGCTGCATCGTCTCCTGTAGGTGGGACACCCTCTCCTTAAAAGAATTCATGCTCCAAGTCGCTCAAACTGACAAGAAACTCACTGTTAACAGGACAACAAAGCAAACCCAGAAGCAAAGGGGAAGAAAAGGCTGAAATAAGGCTGTTTACTTCTCAGGAGAGCGGCTGCAAGCCAGCAGCAAGGTAAAGGGCACTTCCTAATCTCCTCCTCCAGTTCCCCTTGCCTTACACTGCCACCCTGCCTCAGTTTCCCCAAGAGGGAAAAGGCAACCAGCAGCAACACCAGGCAAGGATTAACGCAAACCCTGGGGAAGGGTGAAGGACATCTCAACAGCACAGGCAACAGCAGCACGAAAGCCCAAAGCGAGCAAACAGAGAGCAAGGGCCTGGACTGATGAGGATCTGCAGAGTAGACCCAGACAGCAGCATCATAAAAAAGCAAACACAAGGAACTCACCTTCAATTCCTTGAACACGCACAGCTTCTGCACAGATAGAGTTGGTGTGTGGTCACCAGGAAGAAAAAAAGATCACAAGTGCTACTTTGCCCACCACCACCCAAAAAAACCCCACCCAGAGCCCCCAGCCAACAAACAAACCCTGAGGAGCTCAGGGGCTGAGGCTTTTATCTGATCACCGGCAAATGGGGAATTCAGAACTCCTGCTGCCCTCACAGCTGCCGCAACGGGCCAACAGCAAAGCCAACGGGGCAAGCGGGTCGTGAAGCCAGGGGCCCTCAGCTGGTTCTCCCCCTCCCCCGCCGCGTTTTCTCTAGCAGGTGGTGATGTCCCCACGTCCACATCAGGCTGTCGCAGCATCTCAGCTGGGTCTGGTGCTGGGTAGAGCCCTTTCTAGAGGTTTCCTTCCCAAAGCGCGCTTTGGGAGCAAAAATCATTTTGCGGGTAGTAGTGATCATGCAGGTCCTGAGTGCGTGGGACAAGGGGGTGTGAGGATCTCTGCAAGGTCCTTGCTGCCTGGTTGGCCCACGCATGAAAAGAAGGAAGGGCCCTGCGATGAACGGCCACGCGTGGAGCTGCCACGTAGGGCAGGGATGGACATGATGGCGGGGGGTACAGGACCTCCTCCCCCATGCTGAGGGTCTCCATCCCGCTCCATGATCCCCTGCCCTGGAGCCACAGCCACGGTCTGGTGGGAGAGGGTTGATCTTGGACTGGTTGAGGCTTTTCCCAGTTCTCCCAGATGACAGCAGTTCAGGTCTGGGATCAAATCAGCCAGCTCCAGCCAACTCCAGCAGCATTTCCATCCACATTTCAGGGTAATAAGCTCTTAAAGAAGAGGACCAGAAGTTTTCAATTCCAGGCACATTGTTTCTTGTCCCAGCTCCTGCTATCCCGAGTCATACAAGGAGAAGCCACCATGCCTGCCCACCCAAGGGCTCCGTAATAGAGTGGAACTTTGCTTTCTAAGTAAAAATAACTCAAGATCAAACTCCAGGGAGAAAAAACAAAGATGGAGGGGAAAGGCAATGGGCTGAAACAAGAAGAAAAACACCAACAAAGACTATTTGGAGAGCAAGGGAAAATCCAGGCATCAGCCATCAAGACTGGAGTCAGCATGATGGGCCAAGCAGGATTGGGTGCAATCCTGTCCTCTCATTAGGAGTAATTGGAGTGCTGAATAAGCCCAAGAATTAGCAGGAGGAGGTGGAAATCATGCAAATGAGCCCTTATGGCCAGCAAAGCCCCGAGCTCAGCCCAAAATGTGACAAAGTTACACCTGTAATTGCTCTGACTCAGGGTGCCCTGAGATGGCTCCATCCCAAACACTGCTCAGGCCTCTCAGGAGGGGGAGGTAATGGCTAGTGAGAAATGCTAAAATGCATCAGGCCAGCGCAGAATTTGGGGTCTCGGTGGTGACCCTTCAAAGCCTGACGGAAGCCTGTGCTGGTGTAGTGCCCCCTCCATCCCACCACCCACCTCAGCCTAAAAGCACCCACTGGGGAGCAACCTGTCGGTGTGGGTTGGAGCGGGCCATGCATGCAGGACCCCAAAACCTGCCCCATCCTCGCATCATCTTCTCGAGCCCACCCAGGAGCTGCCTCCATCACCGAGCCCCTCAAGCAGGGTCCTGCCCAGAGCCAGTATTTCATTTTAGGCTCACAAAGCCAGCCCTGCTCCGTTGCTGAGACAAAGCTCCCAGTTCTGGGATGTCCCTGACCCACCAGGGATGTGCCACCCCACTGGCAGGAAACTCATCCCCCTCCGCCCACTCACAAAGCTCCTCGTGGGGGACAGCCCGAAGCACCAGCCCCTGGCATTGCCCACCCAAGCCACCCTCCATGCTTAGCGGGGAAATTCCTCTGCATCCGAGGGCAGGGGGTGCTGACAGCCGGGTGCTGCTGGCGTGACGGATAGTCCAGGTGCCGTGGCCTGGCCCTGAGAACCGGCTGCCTCATCCCACGGCGGCAGCAACCTGTAATTTCCGAGGAGGTGTTTCCAGCCTGTACCCCACAAGTGATGGGAAGGGGAGGCAGGAATGAAGGCAGAGCTGAGGCGGCAAACCAGATGGCTCTCTTGTTAAAGTGCAGCTGCGCCGAGGAGAGGTCGTAGCCGTAATGAATCGGGCCGAGTCCCCACTAATTAACGCTGACAAGTGAAGTTCAGATGTGTCCACTGGTAAGGAATAAATCAATCCCCCAGAAATGGATACGGCCAACGAGGGATAGTTGAATTTGTTCTTCTGCATCCCAGAGGGCAAGCAATTATCTCCATAACTTTCTAGTTAGGGTGCACTTGGGAAACACGTCTTCTGATCCATAAATACCTTCCTTCCACAAATATGTTACACTTGCCAGGTGTCAAAAGCTCATTTTGCTCAGGAGCAAAGCAGTATGGGACAACATGAAACCCAGCGAAGGGCTTGTTGAAGCTCGTGGTATCATCCAGCCCCTCTGTTTCTACCTCCAGCAGGATCTGGCAAAGAAAAGCCCATTGGATGGCGGGGATGCTCTTGGTCAAGACCCAGCTAGGGAATGGGATGAATCAGCTTCAGTTTTCATGAGTTTGGGGAAAAGGACTGGGGTTTGAGTGCTGAGGTACCCAGTGTTTGATCCTCACCCTATAATCACTCGTAAGTCCCTTTTTAGGTGGTCAGCCTGTGGGTGTTTACATGTGGCACATCACACCCCCGGTGTCTCCCAGCCCAGGAGGGGGTCCTGCATGGCAGACCCTACAAGGAGTCTCTAAGCCCTCCCACCCTCCTTTTCCTCCTTCTCCTCTGCCATCACACCCTCCCTCCTCCTCCCCTCGACCACAGCCCCCCCTCCCAGGGATGCCGTAGTGGGACCCACCAGCCACGGGGTACCTGGCAAGTGGGGGGAGGGGTCACCCCACCTTACACCCCTCTGCCCTGGCATCCATGGGAGAGCAGCGACTACAGCGTGGGCTGAGCTGAGCGCAAACCCTCAGCGTGGGGATGCTAAACCTTCCCCTGCCTCAGCTCACCTGCAGAAATGCCTGCGTGACCCCAGTAGCTTTTTTTGGGGCGTTCCAGCCAAACAAGGTATTTGTTTCGTCCTTCCATCCCACCCTGTTATATCGGATGTTATTCCACATATCTTTTCTCCTTTTTTCCACCAGATCCAGGCAAATGGAAAATGAAAATGATGCTCCGACACCATTAAGCAGCCAGTGGAGCCCAATCCCCTGCT
>NW_010234277.1:116244-119762 GCF_000690775.1 Eurypyga helias
AACCCTGCGGTTTGTGAGCTTTAATGGCAGGGACAAACTTTTCTCTTAGCACTCAAGAGCTGCCTCTTGGGTTTGTGTTCCGAGAGGTGGTGGCATCTCCTGGGCGAGTTCCCCAGGACGGCTGCTCTCCCGCCCTTCCCCGCTGCACACAGCCTTCGCAAAAGAAAACCGACCCTGCTTTTCGGAAGAGAGTTTGTTGTGCAGGTTTGGTTTTTTGGCGTCTCCTTCATCGCCGGCTGCTTCTCTGCTCCCAAACCCTCCCAGGTGTAACTAGAGCAGGGCTGCGGGGGTTCAGAGCTGCCCTACGTGGGCAGGTGCTTAGGCTGCGGCTGGACAACATGTTGGAGGAAGGGCAGAAAAAACCCAGAAGAGGTGTTACACGGCAAAACTGGTGTCGTGGCTTTTGCACAGAGAGCGACCTGCTCGTGCCGCTCACCGAGAGCCTTTGGCAGCCCAGAGCATCAGAGGCACAGCAGAGCCCTCCTTTGCTAAAGGAGCCCAAATATTCTGGGATAAAAGGGTTAAAAAAACCCCAAACCACAATCTTTAACAGCCCACAAACCAGCAACCTCGGGGTGATGGCTAAAAATAACCCCGTCTCCTTGCTGCCGGAGGTGAGGGGCAGCTGCTAATTAGCAAATGCCATTGCCCAGCTTCGTACTGTAAGGGGGGGGCACGTGACGGAGGGTCAGTCGGCGATGGGTTTCCAGCCTGGCACTCGGGTGACATTTCACGAGCGCATTACTGAGGGGTTAAATAATTGGTAGCGCTCCCCTTCGCCTTTAAAAGAGGATGCGGGCCGGGGTTGAATTCCCAAGGGATAATTAACGCAGTTGCAGTTCTTCACGGGGGAGGGGGTGAGAAGGGAAGCCTAGTATTTTTAGTTAAGCCAAGAGCTGTAGTTTTTTTATTCCTATAATTGAGTGGAGAAGGGGAAGGTGCCTGGGGTGGGGTGGGGAAGGGGGAAAGGGTATGAAACCCCAGTGCAGGGGCACTGCATGGGTATGAAAACTGGAAAGGGTATTTTTTTTTAAATTAAATTGAATTATTTACATTTGACAAAGAAGGACTGTTACAAACCAGCATAGCACAGAATCCCTTTCCATATTATATAGAGCCATTAAAGGGAAATGTTTCAGCACTATTTAAATCTTATCTAATTTCCAATAAAAAAAGGACAAAATCAATGCAGCCCTGGGACGAGTTTATATTTCACTGGGCGGCAGTTTTTAAAGGAGAGCTGGTCCATCAGCAGCACCTCGTCCGGCTCTGGTCATGCAATTGCATCCCTACGAGTTTTTCTGGGGGTTCAAGGCATGACACACACACACCCCCAGCACGAAGTCGTGCATCCAGCCCGGGTGCCTTCACGGGCGTTAATCCGACGGTCTCACTCCCTCTCCCAGCCACCGGCCACATAACTGGGCAGCGCTGTCACATGGAGCAGGGAGGGGGGGAATGCTGGAAATATAAACGTGGGGACATCCTGGGGGCAGGCTGGCTCTTTGCAAGGTGGCACCTGGCTTCGAGAGAGGAAATCAAACCTCCCGCCCCGCGCTGCCGGGCCGGGGATGGTGCTCCGGGGGGGACGAGCAAGCATCGCCCGGGAGAGCCGTCGTCCCTCCAAGGTAGGCTTGGGCAGCCCATGGCTTATCTCGCAGCGTGGTGGCCTCGCCATCCTGCCCACCTTTCAGTCTCCCAGCTGTGGGCACAGCATCCCCTCCCCACGGCAGCAGGGATTCCGGGGGTGGACACAGCCGTCGCAGGGAGCTCCGCCGCTCAGCCAGAATTTGGGGGTAAGAGGGAGTGCAAGCTTTAAATCAGTCACGTTGCAATCCGTGCATGAGGGCAGCTGGAGGAGGCAGTGCCGCGGGCTGACAGCCCTCGGGCTCCTTCACCACACTGGAAGTTTCCCTGGAAAAAAAAATTAAATCGTGCCATTCCGCGCTGCCGGAGGGCAGATGTAAATCATGGCGGTGACGCCGGGAGCTCTCGGCACAGGCACATCTGGACTCGCTGGATTTTTTTAAGGCAGCCTCCTGGGTTTTTTGAACCAGTAGGTCAAGTTATTATGGGCTGAAATCTCCCCAGCGTGAGGACTAAGTTGTTATGCGGCAGCTTAACTTGGGGAACAAGCTCGCACCGAAGTCATTTTGCTTGTCTATCGTGCTCTTTCATGTGCCAGGAATGAGTTTTCCTCATAATGTGAAGCCGGCACAGACAATTTAAGTCATTATTAATAGATACACTTGATCTGAGGAAGGAAAATGCTTAATGTTTTGTTAAATGAGGTGTACTCTGCAAACAGTCGCATGCAGGAAGAAGGTTAAGATGCTACCCCCGCGTTAGAAATTAACGAGCGCGAGGCTACTGCTAATGAAGTGCTCATCCTCACCAGCACTTGGGGCCCGATTCTGTGCAGGAACCCCTCTGCTGAAGTACGGACACCAGACTTAATTGATTACAGAATCAGTCTTGATGTGTGGGGGGCAAGTGATGCACCCAAGGCCATGCAGCACGGCAGTGGCGGAGGAGAGGGTAGGGCTGCAGGGTCACAACCTTCCTCCACCACCCAAAACGGCTCTCCAAAGGTGACACGTAGTTTACAAGCCGTTGAAACCTCCCCATTTCCCTTCAAAACCCAACTGGGGATGATTCCCCTTCTCCTGGGCAGCCTCAGGATGCTCTGCAGGTGTCCCAGCTGCCAGCTCCTCTCTGCAGTAATTCACTGTACGGCAGCGTTGCCTGAAAAACACAGGCACATCCTTTCATCCTGACATCACTTTCCACTCGGTGGTGTATAAAGCACTTGGCTTGGCGGGCAGGAGCTCAGGCTCGTGCGTTTCTATGTGCCACTCAGCTCCAAGAGGACTTTTTCGTTCTACTCTCAGTGGCCCTGGCTATTTTTAACGCCCCCATCAGTGATGCCGTTAATCCTGTCATTACCGTGACCCAAGAAGTGAGTGTTATATGCAAATAGACACTGATTAAAAGGCTCACGAGAAGGGGTCACAGGGTATTTCAACAGAGTCTCGGCAGCGGTTTAACGCCAGACGCACACTCGTACACACACCCTTTGCAAAATTAGCCCACGTCTGACAGAGGAGGTCTAGACTCCCGGCTAAATATACGCGCAGGAGGTGGCCCCTGCCGCGGGAAGGCGATCCCCTCCGCTCGGGCGAGGGCACGTGAAGGCAGGCTTCCTCCACGCCACCGCGAAAATATCACAGGCTTGCTAATGAGCGGAGAGGGAAAGCAAGCCAGGGCTGCGGAAACACGACCCAGGACAAGTCCCTGGGGAAAACGATCCCGGTCTGTGCCGCTCCCCAGGTCTCCAAACCCTCTCCTGCACCGGCTAAGGGACCCCAGGGGATGAGGAGGCTATTTTTTCCATATCAAAGCTTTGAGGAGATGGTTCAGTAAATGCCAGGGGGCACAGAAAGGCTGGAGGTAGCAGAACAGCAACAAGTGGTAGAAGAAGAGAGAAAGAAGATGGGATTTGGGGATTACAAACCAAC
>NW_010234277.1:119776-122127 GCF_000690775.1 Eurypyga helias
TGAGGTGGGAAGGTCAGCCTTCAGTTCAGCAGAGAAAGAAAATGGGGAAGACCATATAGGTTGACCTCAAATTAGGTCCCACTTCAGCTGCAGGTGCACAGGAACCTCAAATCCCTCACACAAGGGATTAATGTACACAAGGACCCCAAGTCAGACCCACCCCAGCTCAGCACAACCCCATCCTGGATGGACACACTGTGATTTTTATGTGTGTGGCTTCATGCTCTTCCCATGATCTCCGGGGCTGGCCGGCTGGATGTCACCACAGCCGCCCTGAGGGGACCCAAAAACAAACCTCAGGTGACTCTTGCGGAAGGATGTGTTGGCCCGGGGCCGGCACAAGGATGCTCACAGTCACCTGCAGCAGCCCAGCAAGGTGCCCCCTTGCAGAGGGCTATGGAGAAGGTCCCAAATATTTCTTCCAGCCCCAGGCTGACTCCACACAGAGGGAACCACAAAGCATTTCAGCAATCCCTCCACATCTGGTGGCTTTGATAGAGTTTAACATCTTCCCAAGATCCATTTTGATCATGTTTATTGCCGAGGAAGGCAGGGCGGGGGGTTGTGTCACCCAGAGCCTCCCAGTCACAAGATGCCGAGGTCTATTCTCGTCCCCGTCGCCGACTTCTCCCGTGACCTTGAGGAACAACGGAGCCTTGGGGCAGCAGGAGCCGGGGACGCTCGGCTGGCGTCTGTCCCCGTGCTTAAATGGCAGCAGAGGCTGGGTGCTTTCCCTCTCCTATACAAGGCATCGGCAGGGAGAGCGCCTTTCCCTGCCAAAGCCCCAGGAGGATTTGTACCTCGCTGGCCTTTGCCAAGAGCTTTGCATCCTTGCGGGGTCCTGCCAGCGTGCCGGGCTGCGTCATGCTGGCCACTGATGAGACTGCCCAGATTTTTCCACACAGCAACTACAAGACTGGGAACAGGTATGAGTGCCTTAAAGAAAAAAATAATACACTGTTGGCAGAGAAAAACCACTTTCTCCGATCACACAGATAAGGTTATTCAGGGTTGGGCAGACAGGAGCTGGCTAAATTTCTTTTTTTTTACCCTCTAAACACTAGGCACAGTTTTCCTCCCATCCTAAACACCCACGTCCCAGGCTGCTCCGTGCTATTAAACTGGCAATTTAATCCAAGAGGTGCTGCCACAACACAGCCCAGTGACCATTTGACCCTCATTTTATCGCGCGCCCGTTATCATCTGACCCCGCCGGAGTTATAAATACGACGACAATAGAGCCTTAACTGGATTATAATTAGACAATGAGCCCAGGAGGATGGAAACAATGAACTATAAAAGCTCGTCTATCCTCCCAGCTAGGACCTACACACCCGGGAAGCACTGGAATGGGTGAGCTACCAGGACCTGTAACAGAAAAGCTACAGATTTCCCCCAAATTGGATTCGGAACAT
Organism: Eurypyga helias; assembly: GCF_000690775.1. NCBI lineage: Eukaryota > Metazoa > Chordata > Aves > Eurypygiformes > Eurypygidae > Eurypyga > Eurypyga helias. Next base: position 121,192 of record NW_010234277.1, read on the forward strand.
CCTCTAACGGCTCACACTCCTGCTGCCAAGTATTACATGGCCCTGGTCACGGGAGACCTGAGAAGCCTCGAGGTCCTGACCGACCGATACTACCAAGATGTCAACCTGGTTTTTGAGATGAGTAAAAATGAGCTGGAGTGGCAGGTGAAAAGCCAAGCGTCATACGGAATCTCAGGTACTTTCCCTTTAAAGGCCAGTCCAGAAAAAATTAAAACACACCCAGGTATTTACTAACCCTAAAGAGGAGAGGTGCATTTGAAGTGCTTAAGGCTGCTTTTACAGAGCCTGTTCCCGAGGTGGGCTTCTGGTTAGGTGGCTGTGCCCTGCAGCCAGCGCCATAGTGTTCAGCACTTCATTATTTTCTTCTCTTCCACACGTACTAACCCACTGGAGGGAAGCGTAAAACCTGTGCGTCCACACCCTATTTCCAGGTTGGGACGGGGGTGCTCTGTGACTTAGGCGTGCTTGCAAGAGGGCTTGCAGCCCGAATTCCCTGTGCAGGGGCTCAGAAAGAGCAGCCTTAAGGAATAAGATGCTCCCAGGGTAGCGGTACCCAGTGCCACTGCAGATGGTCCCCAGGGTCCCAGAAGCTCACTGGGCACTGTGCAGCCCTGGAGCTGCCATGAAGCTGCCTTTGCTCCAACCAAATCCAACCCCAATGCATCCCATGCCCAGCCTGGTGCAGGTGAGGAATTTGTGAGCTGCCTTTTAGCTCCTGACAGCAGGATCTTGTGCACAGGGTCCCCTGTGCAACTGGCTGTGGGCAGGTTATTGGCTTACCCAGCTCATGCCGTTTGAAATCCCGCTCCTGGACGTGCACACGCCGGAGAGTTTTGCTTCCTCGCTTGCCGGCAGCACGTGGAGTGGCCCCCAGCTGTAACCAAGCTCTCCAAAACCCCTAAAGTTGCCTGGGAAGTAATAGAAAAAAATGAAAAA
>NW_010234278.1:0-1060 GCF_000690775.1 Eurypyga helias
CTGGCTGAATCCAGCACAGAAGGGACCCTACATAGCTAAGAGAAGACAGGAGAAGCCCTCTGAAGACAATGTATACCTTCTGCTAGAAATAATTCAACTCACGTGTTTTCACTTTGGTTAACCTGAAACTAACAGGAAAAAAAAAAGAGGATTTTGTTTTCTACATCAAAGTTAGAAGAACTATGAACTACTGGAGTAGGTTGCTCAGATCCCCATCCAACTTGATCTTGAATGTTTCCAGGGACGGGGCATCGACAGCTTCTCTGGGAAACCTTTGCCAGTGCCTCACCACGCTCATGAAACATTTCATCCTTACATCTATTCTGAATCTCCCTTCTCTTAATTCAAAACCATTACCCCTTTTCCTATTGCAACAGACTCTACTAAAACGCCTGTCCCCATCTTTCTTATTAACCCTCTCTAAGTACTGAAAGGCTGCAGTAAGGTGTCCCCTGAGCCTTCCAACCCCAAGAAGTGTTCCATCTCTCTGATCACAAAATAGTCGTGCCTTAGGATCAGAGTGTTTTTAGAGTGCTTCTCATCCTTTTCATACAATCACAGAATGGTTTGGGTTGGAAGGGACCTTAAAGACCATCTAGTTCCAACCCCCCTGCCATGGGCAGGGACACCTTCCACTAGACCAGGTTGCTCCAAGCCACATCCAGCCTGGCCTTGAAATGAAATCATAAGTTACTGCAAGTGTTACCTCATTCTGGTTCTGAACAAACAGTCATTTCTGATCAAATCCCATTGGGTTTTGTATCTATTAATCTGCATGTCTGAAGTTAAACAAGGCTTTATTGGAAATGCAAAGAGAAAGAAAACCATGCAAATACTTAGAATAAAGCAGTCTCTGTGCATGTCTGTCTTGCTGTCCCACTACTTCAGACCCTTCCAAGCAACCAATCATAGGTCATGGTGGCTATTCTGGCTTTGAAAAGCCAGTTACATAGCAGAAGTATTTAGTGAAAGCGTGGCTGTTCTGCTTCCCTCTCTGTTTCACAAGCCAGAAGCCTTCATCTCTAGGACAGCTGACTTTACATAGAATCACAGAATGGTT
>NW_010234279.1:0-2788 GCF_000690775.1 Eurypyga helias
CGGACCCCATCTCCGCAGCTATTTGGGCAGTGGGACATGGGCTGGGTTGGTTTCTCGCTTTATGTGGCTTTCCGGGGGGTGGGGGTGCTATTGGCGGGTGAGGCTTCGCTAAGAGCTGGCCCCGCGCACCGGCACAGCCTGCTCCTTCCCAAAGTTGTAAACCCCCGAGTTCCATATAGAAACACCTACCCAGACACCTCTATAAGGTCAAATCCTTGCCCTTCCCAGAAAGGGTTCGGGGACAGGGAGAGAAGGGGCTGGAGGGGGATGGGAGCTGCGAGGTTGGGGGAAAAAAAAACCATGAATAGAAATGTATTCCGGAACCCAAAACATTGATTTAAATATATCCAATAAATTCCCTTTCCCCAGCTATACTTCATTCTGCCCAAACACCTCAGACTCATGCAGGGCTCTGACATTTATAGTTCAGACTGATGCAACAACTTTATTCCAAGGCTGAGGGAATATTGAATAAAGATGGAGAGTTAATAAAGTAATTTTTACCTACGCACATCCCTCCCCCCCCTCCCTGAATATATGGTTTTCAATAAGCACCAGCAGAATAAATAAATATCCACAGGTAGTTCTTAAGGCTCTGCTGGATGGTTAAAAAAAAATAAATAAAAGGAGAATGAAGCACGAAACAAACCGGCAGCAATCAAAGGATTAAAAAATTGAAGGCGTGAAGGTCACAAACTGGGCGGCTCTGGACTCTCTCTCTTCCCGAGGGAGGGGGAAACACAACTTTATTTGCACCATCTGCATCCCCCCAGCCCCCGATTTCCACCCAAATATCTCTATTTTTGAGGACTCGCTTCTCCATGCTTTCTTCCCCATCTCCCTTCGTATGTGTTGGGAGGGGGAAAGGGGCTGCTCTGGGATTTCTTACAAGTGCACCAAAAAAAAAAAAAAAGGATCCTCCGGATTTCTTACAAATGCACCAAAAAAAACCCCCAAACTGTTTTCCCCTTTTTATTGCTTGTGGATTAACGTTGCCCCCTCCCCTCTGCTTTTTAACCGGAGTTTAGAGCTGCGCCTCTCCCTGAAGTGTTTGGATTTTGTATTTATTTAATCCCCCACCCCTCCTTTTTTTTTTTTTTTCCCTCTCCCTGTAAAATAAGTCTGCAGGGACGTGTGAAGAATAGTTGTACAAGAATCTGGCTCTTTTGTCTATAAAGCAGCCCTCCCACCGCTCTCCATCCCTCGTCCCCCCACCAGCACAACCGTGGCGAGAAACACTTCGGGAGGGACAAAACCCCGAGAAACGCAGCACCTCGGCAGCGAAAAAAAAACCAAAATACGGGGGAAACAAAAGAGAAAAACCTCATTTTTTGGCTTTGTTCCTTTTCCTACCTAGGATGAGGGCTGGGAAATACAGATCTGGTTAGCATCGCAGGGACGGGTTTAAGTACAAAGCGCCTTTTTGACAGTACTGAAGAAAAATAAGTATGCATTGTCTCTCCGGATTCATTGTGTTGGCTATTACCATACTGACCGTTTGGTAACCTGTACCTCAGCCCATTAGCAATCTGTGCTTCCCAGAAAAAAATGAAGTACCTATCTACTGGGGGTTTGTTATCCCGTGTTTAATAATAATAGGAAAAGCGGGGTAAAAGCTCGCGGAGGATGAACTCTGCCTCCTTGAGATGCGGGAGGTGGGAATCAGTTTTGGAGGGGAGTTTTATCCCGAGCTTGTTTTGAGGTGATTATTGCACAATTAGTGGTAGGAGAACTGAAAACCACTGTGTACATATATATTTTTAATAGTTTGGTTCTCTCCGCCACAGGCACGTAATTAATTAAATTTTATTTTTTCCTACTTGAAAGCAGTGGGCGCAAAGGAGACCTTTTCTTTTTGTCCATTCCTAATGCAAATAGACAAGGTCTAATTTATGCAAAGAAATATGCAAATGTTTAATTGATTTTTTTTTCCTTAAATCTGTTGTCAGTAAAAGTAATGAATCGGCCTAAAACGATTTTAATAAGCAAAGCCTGTCACCCCAAGTCCTAGCCTTCACATTTTTCTTTTGAGCCTCTTTCGCCTCAAAGAAACTAATAATGTAAATATTTAGCCCTTCGCTTTAACGTATTAAAGACGATCCCTCTTCTTGGCGAAGGATCTACAAAAATAAAATAAAACATGCAAACCAGCTTCTCCATCTCGCCCTCCCCTTCTCACCCCACCCAGGAATTCAATTTTCTTCAAATCTCGTTGAAAGTGGCTTTTTAAAAAGTGGGCGCATTTTAATATTGGTTAGACAGCGTGACCTGAATTTCACCTCAACTGTTTGACTTGATCCAATAGGTCACTGCCAAGGAGTTATTGATGGGGGAACTCCATTGAAATTTCTCTCCTCACAAATGGCCTTTAGATCTTCTAGCGAGTTCAATAACTAGTTATAATGTAGAAGGGGAAAAATGAAGCCCAGAGGCAAACTAATTTGATGTTTCATTTTTATGCTGGAGAAATTGTTGGTTTTTGTTCCTCTCACCTCCCGCTCTGCCCCTCTCTGCCTCTCCAAAAGGCAAAAGAAAAGGGGGGAGACACAAAAATAAAAATAATCTGGCTTCGGCCAAGCCCCCTCGCAGCAGAGGTTTGTCTCCGCTAGAAATATCTGCTATTTTATTTATGGTTTAATTGGCAGCGGCGCTTCAGCCCGGGATCTCCTCGGGACCCGGCGGGGCGGGGAGCTCAGCACGAGGGAAACTTGCTGCTTGCTGGGAAACACACTTTTAAATTATTCCTTCTTTTTTCCTGCCTTTTTCCTTTCTTTTTTCCTTTTTTCTT
>NW_010234280.1:0-276 GCF_000690775.1 Eurypyga helias
TCCCCAAGCCCTAAACCACTCGGCACTGTTCTTCCCGGAACGCTGGGGTGTGATAAGAGAACCCACGCGCCCCGTTCCGGGAGACCATCCTCGGGACACCGGTACCTGGAGAAACTGGGGAGGGAGGATCCAGCCAGCCCAAAGCCCGACCAGCTTCTTATTCACACGGCCGCTCCTCAAAAACTGGAGGAGCAAGAAAATCCCCCCAGGAACTGGGGCTCCAACACGAGGCACCACTTTATCAGCAAGAGATGTTGCAGCTGAGGAACTGGGGGG
>NW_010234281.1:0-3060 GCF_000690775.1 Eurypyga helias
CGCTCTCCCCTCGCGTTCCCTTCGCCGCCGCAGAAACTTGTCCTGACTCGACGGCTTTTTTCATACGGAACAGGGCTGCTTTTCTACCCATCACGCGTGTGCTTACACACCTTCAGCGGCCCGCCACCTCAACTTGTTTACTGGGGGGACGGATGCCCCTCTCTTCCCCCTCCCCCGAATATTTCAGTGTTAAGGGCGGTGCGAAACACAACCGCGCGCCGGAGCCGGACCCGGAGCCGTCTCCTCTCCCATGTGTCCCCCTTCCCGCGCTGTCAATAAGTTCTCATTCCCTTCCCGGTGCGTGTTCAAATCGCTGCGAGGGGGGGTGGTCGTGCTCAACCCGCTCGGAGCCGAATTACCTCTGACCCGCGGGGAGGGGCGGCCCCTCTCTGTCCTCAGTGTCGTCCTGTGCGACCGCCCCGGTGGGCGAAGGTAGTCTTGGTTTCCTTCTCCCCTCCCCGGTGTTTCCCGTTCGGATAATGCACTCGGTATGCCCAGCTGGAAGCGGTTTTCCCGGTCACGTGAGGGTGACGGGAAGAGCCGAGCGTGCTACCTGCTGTAGCTGCGTCGGGCGCAGGCCCCTGCGCCGGTGTGGGTGTTGTCACGGGCCGTGGGCACAGGTGACGTCCGTGAGCTGTAACGGCATGATGTATCTTTACCAATGATGTCAGACTTCACACTAAATGGTTAAAAAAAAAAAAAAAGTTACCTGAACTTTTGTTTATTCTGCACCAACAGGTCTTCAGACTTTATCCAAATTTTATTATTTTATCAGGAAAAAAAGAAAGCATAAATTTGTGTAGATACGTTAAGACAGACAATAAGTGATGTAAATTGTTGAATAAAAATTTTAAAGTTTGTGGGTGTCAGCGTGACTTTCTTTTTCGCCCCCTCGGGGGAGCGTCGGCGGCCCCGGGGAACCTCGCTCTTCTTTCCCTGGCAGCGCCGCCTCCGAGCGGCAACGGGACGCGTGGCTCGGGCGCGGGGAGGGGACCCCGCTGCTGGAGGATAAGACAGACAATAAGTGATGTAAATTGTTGAATAAAAATTTTAAAGTTTGTGGGTGTCAGCGTGACTTTCTTTTTCGCCCCCTCGGGGGAGCGTCGGCGGCCCCGGGGAACCTCGCTCTTCTTTCCCTGGCAGCGCCGCCTCCGAGCGGCAACGGGACGCGTGGCTCGGGCGCGGGGAGGGGACCCCGCTGCTGGAGGAGCGGGGTGACCCAGGGGTTGGCAGCGGTGTTTTGTGGGCCCGAGGAGGGGTGAACCTGCCTGGCTGTGGAGCCCCCTTGGGCTGCCGAAACGGGGCGGGGAGGAGCCTGCTCCCCGCTGCCGGGACGGGGGGCGCGCGACGGCGGTGCGGAACACAAGAGCGAACGCCCTCCGAGCTGGTTTATCTTTTTATTTCAGTCACGTTTAGTGGCGGGTGTGGCGGTTGGTACCGTTGGGGAGTGTTGTTCCGTAAGCAGCTGCAGTACGAGAAGGGGGATGGTTATTTTCGGGAGGGGAGTATTAGCACCAAAAGGGAGCCGGTGAGCTTTGGAAACCTTGCCAAGGTGTACTGGGAGTTGGGGAGCTACTGCTGGACACGCCGGATGGATTGGATCTGGGAGGTCTGGGCGTGCGATCCCCACTCTCTCCAGTGCTTGTAGTCTCCTCCGTGGTGGTCGGCCTCCAGGACGTACTGGTAGCCGCGGTACCCGGGATACTGGTAGCAAACCCAACTGGAAGAAAAGGATCCGTCAGGGTGACGAGGTAAGCGAGGGGCGCACGGGGGTCTTCCCCCGGCCAGCAGCGCGAGCGCAGCGCCGGCAGCGCTTTGTCTTTCCCCTCACTTACGCGCCGCACTGGATCTTCATGGAGCCCACTTCGTTGTTGGCCCAGCCCATGGCCTGCAGTGAGGGGTAGTCGTCACCGATCTCCCACTGCCGGCCGATGAAGTTGTCTTTCTCGAAGAGGGTGATCTTGGATTCCTTGTGATTCTGGGAAGAGGGGAAGCAGGGGGTGAGGCGGTGCTCCCTCCCCGGCGTGGATGTCCCTCCCTATGGCATTGGGCATGGCGGGGGGGGGAAGTAGCTGAGCCCACCCCAAGGAGCCGCCCGCAGAGCCCCTGGCATGGCTGTGTTGGCCCTCCTTAACCTCACTCCCTTGTTCTGCTGCTATTTCCTGGGATATTTTAACGGGATCAGCTCCGTGGGACACTCACAGCGGAGCAGACGGGGCGGAAGGACATCAGGCGCTCGATGTGGTAGGCGTTGCTGCCGCTCCAGGCGTCCCAGCGCGGGTACTCTCCCCTCTCCAGGATGAACTGCTGCCCGCAGAAGCCGGTGTGCTCGTAACCGACCCAGCTGCGAAAACAGAGCGAGGGCTGCCGGGGCTTCGCCACCCGGGCAGTGATGTGCGAGCGGGGAGGAGGCTGGGGAGCTGGCCTCTGCCCGCGTGTCCGGGAGGGAAGGAAGCGATGCTGGATGTGGGCAGAGCACCTCACCGTGCCTGGTGCCTGGGGAGGCTGCCGGTGAGGCATTCCCTGGCTGTGGTGGGCTTCCTCCCTCGAGGGCAGCTCGCTCTCCCCTAACGCTCTGTGGTTATTGATGTCAGGATGCCAGAGGACACCCCTGACTGCCCTTCTCCCCCCAAAAGGCCTCATTTCTTACTTGTTTCCCAATTAACAACCTGGCACAGCTGGAAAAACCTGAATTCCTAATGCCCAAACCATCCAGAACCCACCCAATAGCAGGGAGCTGTTGTCTTTCACCTTTCCGGATCCCCCTCTTTGCTGGAAACAAACACGGAGAGGTGAGGGATGCCTCTGCCCCGCAGGGGGGTCTGTGCCCCGGGCCGGGGGTCACATCCCCTTACAGGGACTGGGAACAGGCTGGCTGAAGCCAAGCGGGGCTGGAAACAGGATGGCACGGGCTGGGCAGCCCCTGCTTATGGGGTACGCGGGGTGCTGAGGGGCACGCTGAGCTGTGGGGAGGTCGAGGACCTCGTGCCACTAACCCAAATTGAGCCCCAATCCCGTATCCTGCAGTCAGCTCACCCCAACTCCATGTGAGATGACCAG
>NW_010234281.1:3100-3323 GCF_000690775.1 Eurypyga helias
TTAGGGCCACAACCGGAGCAGGGAGCCGATTACGGCGCGAGCACGCATGCTGCTGTAATCCCATTAGCGCTACAAATCCTAAATATAGCAGCGCAAATCTATCCTGTCTGCTTCCCCAGCCCCAGCGGGATGCTCACCGTGGGGACCGCTCCCCGCACGCGGCGGCTGCGAGCAGCTCGGGAGGCGTCGCGCCTGTGCCGGGGAAGATTCCCGGAGCCCGGCT
>NW_010234282.1:0-294 GCF_000690775.1 Eurypyga helias
CCGCTGGGATCGACCCGATCCTGCCCACCGGGGCCGGTCCCAGTGGAAACCAAGCGTGCCAAGCCGGTACAGCCCGGGACGTTCAGCCTTTTTTTGGGGGTGGGGGGGAGCCCATCCAACTCCTTGGGGTACCTGAGATGTGCTTAGCAGTTTCTTACTGACCTGCGCCCCATCTGCTTCTGTTTTCAAAAGGTCAGTGGAGGAGAGCTGGTTGCAGTAAAGGCCTGCGGGTCTCAGCGCCGTGTCGTTTACCTGTCAAAAGCAAGATCCAGGCTCAGCCGCGGCTCCTGGATG
>NW_010234282.1:437-1012 GCF_000690775.1 Eurypyga helias
CCGTCAGCTGCAGGGTTTTGGGGCATCAGTGGGGCGATCCCAGTGCGTAGTCGGGACCCATTTCAAGTTTCTCCCCACCTCCTGCACCTTTGCCTCAGGCTGCTGCCAGCTCCAGGGGGTGTCTGACCCCCAGGGAGCATGAAATGCCCCCCAGCTGCTTGGCAAAAGGGGTAGAAGCTGCTGGCTCACAGGAGGGACCGCCCTCCCTCCGCTCCGAGCACTGCGGCTGCTCCCCGGGAGGGCGCAAGCCCCCGCCCGCAGTGCCCCCACGCCAACCCCACGGGCCGAGCGATTCCTCCAGTGGCTTAATGGCTCCGGGACAAACTCCGGCAGCTAAAAATGTCAGAGGCAACTCGTCTGGCCCAGGAAGGATCTCGCCAAAGGGCTGGGACTGCGGAAAGGTCCGGTATCCAACTGTTCCCATTCCCCAGCTGCTGCTCCCGGGGGATGAATGGCTACCAAGGGACCCACAGCCAGCCCACCGTGAGGGCTGGAGGTGCTGGAGATGCTTGGCATGTCCCTGCATCCCCCAAGGATGCAGGATGCTCCGGGGTGCCGGTGGCCTTGGGCTCCAG
>NW_010234282.1:1090-1334 GCF_000690775.1 Eurypyga helias
ACCCCTGGGAACTGGCTGACCGTCCCAGGAATGGGAACGGCACGACACTGACCTGCTCCGAGCACATGGAGTTCATCCCGGGCATCTGCAGCGAGTTCATCTGCATCTGTCCGGCCATGGGGTTCATGTTTTGGACGTTGGCGTTTCCTCCCGCCATGGAGACGGTGATGCTCATGTTGTTGTACATGCCCTGCTGAGCAGGTGTCGGCTGGCTCTGCCCCGCTTGGCTGAACACGCTGGGAGA
>NW_010234283.1:0-1994 GCF_000690775.1 Eurypyga helias
CCCCCTCATTTATAGGCAACTATGTAAAATAGAAACAGTGGGAAAAACATTAATATAAATGGAATCTTTTAATAAAACTAAACTTTTTACAGATTTCATGTGAATTCCTTCCATAAAGATTGTAGACCTATGTATCCTGCCCTAAAAGAGATCCCTTCATTGGAGGAAGCAGACTGCTTATTCTCTAGATCTGTTTTGCTCCCCGCCCCCCCCTGCAATTTACTGAGGGTGAGTGTGAAAAAAAAAAGCCTGATTTTGTTTCTCCTGTCTTCTGAAGCAGAATCCAACCCCTTCAGTTGCTACAGCCCTTTCTCTGATGGGACTGCTTTTCACCAAATTCACCTGTTACTAATACTTAATACTGGACTTGCAACAGGAGAATGGATACTTTCTGCTGGAGACCTCTAAATAACATAGGAAACATGATTTTAAGATTTAACAAGTTCCTGTGTAAACAAATACGTAAATATATTGTAATGCTTTCATATGCAGCCTCGTTAGACTAGTAAGGGCCTCTTGCTTAAACAGATCTTGGAAAGGATCTAACCTTGAAATTTCTTATCAGTAAAATAGCCTCTCGGCATCACACATGCACCTAATGGGGTATGAGGGATCAAAAGAAATGTAACATTGCAAAGCTGTTTTTCCCTAAGTGGCAGTAAAGTTTGTCATCATTGTGTTATGCATCTTTTTTTTTTTTTATTTTGAATAGAAAACTTAAGATCAAAATGACCTGATTTTGAGCTAGAGAAAGGGCTCTGAAAAATGATCCTTGACTGATCTAAGTTGCCATAAATCTTTCAAAGTCAATTGTCAACTAACATGAAAAGAGCAATAAAAATTTCCATCACTTTAGAGTTGATGTCAGGGGTTATTAGAAGATTTCCGGTGCACTTGTAATCCGGACTCACATAATAAGCAGTCTGAAGGTTCTCTGTCAATCATCCTTGAACACACCTATTTTCTTTTGTATACAGGGGCCAATCTGCCACTTGAGTACACTTGCCTAGTAAAAAGCAACATTATGGGCCGCTGAAGGCTGTGGTCTTTGATTTTCTGAATAGCCGTCACATTTAGAAGCCTCCTTAATTATTTTGTAATCCATGCTGTATTTTTCTAGCCTTTTGAGATATTAGTATTTGCTTGCAATTGCACAATTAATGTGTATCTAATGCAAGAGTTTTAGAAGACTAATAAGGGCTCAGGTGCTATCAGTCTTGCTGAGATCTCAGGAATATAATGCAGTTTGGGATTAAGGAAACTTGTTGACAGGAGACAAAATTTCCCATTCAATTGAGGCTTATTTCTAAAAGTCAGGTACTACTAAACAGCTATATTGATTGGAAGAAAACAAACAAACAAACAAAAAGGCAATTCTCTCTGACTAATGTCATTAGGGAACTAGGATGTTTCCAGAAAGCTCTGCTCTATAATTTATCTCTTCTAAGGTAGTGACATTTTTAAGACAGCAAAACAGTCAAGGCCAAGAAATATACTATTTACCCCAAAAAAACGTCTTAGGTGTGAGAATTGATTTGGCTACTCCCTTTTCAAGGGGATAGTGGTTTAGGGGTTAGGTGATCTGTTTATATAATCTTCTGTGGCCAGGGAGGAGAACCCTACCTCTTCTCCACAGGCTTTGCTCGCCCCATACAAAAAGAACAGTAAGAGCCCTCCGTGCTGCTAGACGCCAGGGCCGGCTGTACCGGGGGGGGGACACCGGGGCTGCCCGCAGTGCTGCGGGAGCGACTCGGCCCCCGACCAAACGGGGGGAGGGTGAAAGGGAAGTGGGGACAGGCACCACCGCAGCTGGGCCCGGAGGAAGTGAGAGAGAGATGAAAGAGCTCGGGAGGAGAGAGGGAGAACAAAGTGGTCCCACCCGCGGAGGGGAGCTGCTTCCGTGGGGTTTGTCCGGAGACGGGCGGAGGTCCCCCCCAAAGGCCGTAAGGCAGGAGCACGCCTTCCCGGGGTCTCCAAATGTCCAGGGTGAGCTG
>NW_010234284.1:0-21418 GCF_000690775.1 Eurypyga helias
CCATTCTGTGATTCTATGATTGACCATTTGGGATGGACACATCAAAGAGGAAAACAGTTTAGAAAGTGTAAGGGAAAAGGAAAAGGAGAAATCTGACTTAATGCTGTAGGGAAAAAAAAAGATTGATAAGGTCAGGGAAGGAATTAACAAGCCCATTTTAGCTTCTTTCTGAGTTGTCCTCCCCATCTCTCTCTCTCTCTGCAGAGGTTTGAGTAGGTTGTGTCAGGCCGTAGTGTGCAGCCAGGCTTGGGTTGTAGCTGGGTAGGCAGGGAAGAGGTGGTAGTCTGTACGTTACTAAACCAGACAGCTGCACGGTAACTATTAAAGTTCAGTTTGTTAATTCAAAGTTCGCCCAACCAAAACTTTTTTTCCTGAAAACTAAATGGTAATCGTCAGTTTGCCGTTTGGTTACCTGGCCGTTCAAGTCTTCTGGAACCGGGCATGGGGAGAAATGCATTCATCAAAATCCCCATCAAGTAGATACAGTTTTTATTCTGGAATTAAAAATATGGTGCCTTCCAGCCACATGCCATTTTCTGTGTTATTTATTTGTGCTAGTAAATACATTGGCAATGGTGGTTTTTTAAGGAAAAGGAGCTGATGCAGCCTTGTGCCATTAACTTGTCAGAACTGAGCAGATGAAGCACGGAGCATTTCTGTGAAATTGTTCTCACTAGCCTCATTTAAAAGAAATTCTCACCTGCAAGAGAAAGGGATGAAATCTGTAATGTAATAGGGCAGATTGCTGGGCGTAGCTAGGCTGGTTTGAAGTAATTGATCTTTTCTTTATTTTTTACACTTTAACTAGCTCTCCTTTGCTGGAGCAAGGAATACAGCTGGGAAATTGTGTGTCTCAGTGAGGGAAGAGGAGAACTAACTATAGCAAACCTCTTGCTCTAATGTATGTAACGGAGATTGAACAAGCGCTTTAGAGGACAGTGACGCCCTGTTTTCTCACTGCAGAGGCTCACACAGGTAGCTGCTCTAGCAGCGGGGTCTCTGGCAAAGTTTAAGCATCAAGGGTGAAGTTTACTCCTCCTGACTACCACCAGTTGTTAGCCCTAACCAGAAGCAATGCCAAGCCCCAGCCGTTTCATGGCAGGGAAGCATGGTTGCGGCCAGGCATTAAAGAGGTGAATAAATATGTTTTGGGCAAAACATCCTTGGGAAGAAGGCAGTGGCAGAGCTGTGCTGAGCTGCACCGGCTGTGAGATGCAGTTACGTTTCACTGTTCTGTGACCTACACAAAGCCTCCTCACTGTGTATTTACAATTTCCATAGTCTTGCAAATATCCCAAGCTGGCTTTTTCCTGCCTTACAACGACCATAGCCATGGGTGGGATGAAGACCGTGAAGGAAGGAAGGCAAAGCAAAACCCAACATCCACGACAAGCATTGCTGAGGCACTAAAAGAGCTGCTTTCCTTGTCCGTCTTTTTCTCCTGCATCTTGTCTGACACACAGATTGCTTGTGGTGGGGACTGTCATCTGCTGCAGCGGGAGCTTTGTCCTTCCACAGCTTCTCTGGTTCCTGAGATAGGGATGTCTCTGATTTCAGACAGACGTGAAGGCAATTAACAGTAGCTGTTAGATCAAAATCTTTTCATGCCCTGAGCACATTGGGGTGACTGGTATTTTCTGATTTCTCAGAATGAATCTTGGTGCAGCTCTCTCAGCCTATTGCGTTTAAGGAATTATAGATGTAATGGCTAGGTCAGGTTACCTGAGCTCCACCTTGACCATAAACCCATCCTTCAGTCCTTTTCTCTGCCTTTTGGAGGGTGTATAGGAGCTTGGGTGCCACATTTTCACCACAGGTATGATGGTCATGGTGGGGAATTGCTAAAAGAGAAGGTGCTGGATGTACACATCAGTATCAAGATGAAGTTCTGGAATTAAGATGTATGCTGGATTTGAAAGTACAGAGATGCACAGGGCAGAGGGGTAATATGCTGGTTTTGCTGTGGAAAAATAGAATTGCTTTAGATCATGATTAAAAAGAGGACTATAATTAAAACAAGCTGATAAGATGAAACGAAAGTGACAAGATAAAGCAGCAGGGTATCCAAGAGGGGAAGGGGGAGACAGAACGGGTGGCAAGATGAATTATTGATCAAAATCTCCACCAGAAGGTAAAGTCTTTGCATTTTCTTATCTGGAAGGGAAAGAATGAATGAGAAGTGAACAGAATTATTAAGGAGCTTTATCACTGCATTGGAGTGGATAATAAGGCAATTAGGATTACTAAAAGTTGGCAAAGCATGAAGCCCAGGGGACTTGTGCTTCTGATTTTAGAGACGGGTGGTGAGGGAAGCGGGGAAAAGCCTTCGACAAGAGATTTGACGGTGTGTTATGGTGAGGCTTGAAGGCAGAGCCTGGCTCTGGCACCCTGCAGCTCCCCAGACAAAAGGGGGTTCAGTAGACCTGACCAATAGAGAAGAACTTCCTTGAGGGTGGATAGTTTTCTGAACAGCAACAAGAAGTGAGATCATGAGTGAAGGTGCCCGATAAGGGTCAGAGCACAGCCAATAATGGTATGTATGCACCCACTTTTTTCTGTAGTGGGGATGCACAGTAGCCATGGGAGTTACTGTGTAGTAAATGTTTTGTGTGCTTTTTTCAGATCTTTGCCCTCAGCTAACATCCTCTCTCCTCTCAGGTGAATTGTTGGTAGCAAGACTTTGCAGGGCCATAAGCTGAGGTTGCTGCAAGATCCCTGAGCAGAGAGAGGTCGGACTTTTGCCTGGAAGGAAAGTGTCAGACTGTGGTTTGGACTTGCAGTGCGTATGGCCTGTCTTGCTACCTTAATTTCATTTTCTTTGGTCAGAAGTGACAAATACTAGATTTTTCCCCCATGTAGATCATGCAACCACTTCATTGTCAGAGGATCTTTCCAGCTGAACTTGGAGGCAGCATCCAAACCTCATCCACTTCGATCCTCCGTTGTAAATTATATCTGATCACCCCCTTTGTAAAGAGGAGCTTCACAAAATAATGAATGAGCAGCTTGAGTAAGCTGGCTGAGTTTGTTCTTGTAGGGGATGTGGAGCTGTAGGGCACCATGCAACGGAGAGAGATGGGAACACAAGAGCCGTCTCCCACAAGGGTTTGTTTGGATTTATAGCACTGAAGAGTTCGGTGATGCCAGGAGATGCAGGGCCATCCAGTGCCATGTACTGCAGACCCTCAAGTGTCACCTTTGCCCCTTCGGTTCAGCCGGCATCTGGCAAAACCTGAATTTTCAAAATGGTTTTGCTCATGAGGCTTTTTGGCTGTGCCTTTGGACCAGGTTCCTCCAGGCAGGGCCAGGCAGGCGATGCAGCCTGCTGCTTACCTCTGCGAATTAGCCTAACTTCTTTAGCTGGCACCGTGGCTTCTGAATAGCTGGCTGTACATTTTCAAGGGGAAAGATGGGTCAAAATGACTACAAATGGCATGAAGCATCTGTAACTGTCTGAATTCATCCTGGGCTGCTCTGATGCCAATGGCAGACAACCATGCTCCTCCTCCATGCTCCTGATCTGCTTAATCTTTAACTATATGTTATTTAAAATTAATTTGCAGAGATGCAGACATTACATAAATCACTGAGGAAATGTCGGATTATGTATGTAATTTTCAGAAGTGCTCCACGCTCATCTAACTCAGCTCCCCGTGAAACCAAGGGATCAAAATTAAGCCGAGGCAGAGTTTGGACTAGCCACCATCCTTAAAATGGCATGGAAGATGAGCCAGCACTGCAGACACTTGTTAATAATTTCACACCCAGAGAATGTTGTAATTTGTTCAGGATGTTCAGTGATCCGGGAAAGAAAAAAAAGGAGATGATGAAAAACAAATGGATTAGAGTATTTTTTACTAATTATTTGCTTGGCCTCACTGGCAAGTCACCTAGTGTTGTCGGAGAGCACTGCGTTTTTAGGAGAAGGTGCCACGCACAATGTTCCTCTTCCACGACCAAGTTCAGAATATTAATTATGGATAATGATGCATTAGTGCCTGAAATCCAGCATTAATTGCCATTTAGCATAGATATCAATTCTAACTTGAAAAAGTGCTTTATCTCCTACCCACACCCTGTAGTGCCTGCATATGGGTAAATAATTGGAGCAGCAAGCGCTCAGTTTTAATGACACAGCGGCTCGTAATTTCCTCAAAGGTGTTAGAACAGTTTTGTGCATTACTGACATGAAAAGTGTTTGTAATTCATGGTGATCCAGTGCTCCTTGACTTGTCATGGCCCCAGCTTGACCGGATGCAGAGCTGGGGGTCTGGGACCATGGCTGCGGCTGCTCCATGCTCTCCACTCCTGACCTGCTGCTGCCACACACTAGTGCAGTCCTGCCAGGACATTGAAGGGCCAGCCAGGTTTTTGACCTCCTGCTGCATTAACCTCCCGAATTTGGGACCATTATTTTCCTCCAGCACAGGTCAGAGGCTTTCACACAGCCAGCCAGTTTGTGGCTGCGTTAGAGCATCTCTCGGAGAGGTGGCCAGTCTGGGAAGGAATCGCGTTGTGTTGTTTTTCCTGTGGCTTAGGCCAATTCATGAAGGCATCTGACATGGCTGGAGCCCCTCTGCTCTGGGGACAGGCTGAGAGAGTTGGGCTGGTTCAGCCTGGAGAAGAGAAGGCTCCGGGGAGACCTTATAGCACCTTCCAGTGCTTGAAGGGGCTACAAGGAAGCTGGGGGGGACTTTTTACAAGGGTCTGTAGTGACAGGACAAGGGGTAACGGGTTTAAATTGAAATCAGGGAGGTTTAGATTAGATACCAGGAAGAAGTTCTTCACAGAGAGGGGGGGGAGGCAGTGGGACAGGTTGCCCAGAGAAGCTGTGGATGCCCCATCCCTGGAAGTGTCCAAGGCCAGGCTGGGTGAGGCTTGGAGCAACCTGGTCTAGTGGAAGGTGTCCCTGCCCATGGCAGGGGGGTTGGAACTGGATGGGCTTTAAGGTCCCTTCCAACCCAAACCATTCTATGATTCTATGTGCTCTACATGGCTGAAAACAAGGTCGGTTTTAATAATAAGCAATTGTATAAATAGCAAATAAAGATTTGTACTGTAGTGTCTGTGAGTCCCAGCGGACGTGCTGCTGTCGTTTTGTGGAGCAGAGGGGAACGAAGCCAGGATTTGTGTTTATTGGAAGTAGGCAGTAAAATATCATTAGATCAGCCTCTGCCTATGAGTTGTCAGAAATACTCCGGAGTTAATTGCTGCTTTAGAGGCACCGTTGTTGCTCAGCTGCAAGAAAGTGGGTCGACTGCTGATGAGATCGCCAACCCCATATCAGTGTTGTGAGCGATATGTAAATACAGGCTTCGTGTCCAGCTGGAGTTGGGGCGAACCGAGCATCACAGCGGCTTGAAGTGGCTGTGTGCACGCGCCGTGTGTACGCGTGTAGCTGTCTGGGTGTGCGTGGAGGACGTCGGTCCAAACCTTCAAACTGTGCGCTGTGGTTTTGAAGCTGTGGCTGTTACTGTGTGACGGTGTGTCACCATCACCGCTCCTCCTGGCAGCCTGGAATAAAACACGATGGCATCGTTAAGCATGAGAGTCACGAGAAGGCTCTTTGGCAAGAATCTTGGAATTAATTCCTCTGGTTTGCAATGTTTATGGTTTTAAGCAGAATTTTCATGGTGTTTGGTCTCTCCCACGCTCATCAGTAAGGCAGCGGCGTAGGGGCTCTCCTTGAAAGTCTAATATTCACCTAATATTTGGTTTAGTGTTACATCTAGAAATCCAGGTGAGAAACGTAGCCGAGGGGAACCCTGCATTTCCTTCACCTTTGGTATTCTCCTGGCGTGAAATTCGAGGCATGCAGGCTTAGACTGGAAGAGAATGATGGTGATGGCACCTTCATAAATTGAGATTACTACAGCTTAGTGCATGCAGGTCAAGAGTAATGGTGGGAAGAGTTAATAACAGCAGAGCTCTTGTCCTCTGCTAGTGCTGTGGGTGTCTGTTTCCTGGATCCCTCATTTTATTTCTTAGCTACCCATCAGAGATAGGTGACTTTGCTGCTGTGCCTGTTTCACACTGGTTTTCCACCTCTAGGTAATTTGGGATCCTTCTGTTTGGAAAGTGTTATGTTACTAATAGCTACAAAAGAGAATATTCAGATCACTTTGAACTTGTTAAAATGATGCAGTTTAACTCTGTGATGATGATGTCAGGGCTGAGTCTTACTGCTTCCTAGCTGCTGTCCTTCTCCTTGGGGTACCTGAGACATAAAAAGGCCATTTACTGATGGCCCTACTGCTGCACCCAACCCGTCCACGCTAAGTCATTTCAGGAGGATGGTTACCTGAGCGGTGCATGTGCACGTGCAGACACTAATAGTGCGAATGCAAGCTTTGAAGGGAGCTTCTATGAGAAAGCAGGCTTGGAAATAGGGCCTCACTCCGTGAACAGTGTGCTACAGTTGGGGTTTAATGAATCCTGGGAGAAACATCCCTCAGAAGGACATTGGTGCATCCGAGAGTCTCCTTGTGCCTGTAGCATTGTCCTCCTGGAGAAACAGGGATCCGTGATTAGGGCTTAAAACACAGCATAGTTGCCGAACCCGGAAGAAAACCAGCATTCAACTGTTTTCTTGCCTCATGCCTACGAGCAGGAATTTGTTGAAGTGTTAGCGGGTATGGCAGAGGCTGAGCATTTCGTCTCCGGTGCAGTGCGGATGAACCCAGCTGCCGGGGGAGTTAATGAGTCGTGCACCCGCTGCTGGGCGCTTGCACTTCTTTGAGAGTAGCTGAGTATTTCAACCCAAAGTACATGCCACGGAGGACTCGTAATTCTTGGGTATCGTATTTTGTGGGACTTATATTCACTGTTGGGGAATGAGAGTCTCTGTGACAGCAGTATAAATTGACTTGGTTTAGTAATTTAGCACCTCCAGGCTGTCCCAGTCCTGACATGTTATCTGGTGACTTCCCAGAGCAGGCAGTGGCTGCTTCCACAATGTCAAAGGAATGAAAGATAGGGAATAATACTTTTTTAGGCATTGTTACAGGCTTTGCCAAACAGAAGGAAGAAAATCTACGTGAAAGAGGCCAGTGGAAGGGGATATCCACCCTGTAAGGTTTTCTCCTTGTCAGATATCCCTCTGTGTATATGAGAAGCGCTGGTTAAAAACCCACAACCTGAAATACTGTTTTCATCTTCCTTTTTTAATCACTCCGAAGGTGTGAATTGCACAGGCAAAACCAAGCTTCTTGCCTGCCAACTTGCTTGAAGAGTTCTTTGTGTTGATTTGCTGCATTTGTTCTATTTCATGAATGAGAAGAGAGGAAATCTAATGGAAAGTGTTATCAGCTTGTCAAGTTAATTAATGTCTACTTTAATGCTATCATTATCATTCGCTACTAATTAATATAACATAAGTAACATGATTACAGCTTTTTTGTCTTATTTTTCAGTGAGAAGCTGGATGGAGAAACTGAAAGATAAGGTAGGAGGCTCAGCATTTCAATTACTTTAAAAGAAAAACCATTTTTACTTGCAGGAATGAGGTCTTGTTGATGCTTTATCTCTACAAAGACAATTGAGAAGGTGCTTAAAATTTTCTCTGGGAGACAGCGAGCCAGATGCTGCTGTTGTATATAGTGATGTAAACCCAGAGTACATCCCTGATTAGCAGTAACTAAGATCAGAAGGAGGGTCAGAGGTGTTTAATAGAGTTCTCTGCAATAGAAAATGACCTCTTTCAGACCACCTGAGTTATTTCTTTTTTACTGCCCTGTAACTTACCTCCACCCCATTTCTCTGAGTCCTAAGCTTGGTTCTGGATCCCTCCTGCAGCACACTCTGCGAGGCTGCGTGCCCTGCACAAGACCTCTCCTGCCTTCACATGCAAGAAGACCTGCAAATTCCTGGAAGGAAGAAGCGAACACCAGAAGGCTGAGACGATAACAGACACTGATCTTTTCTTTCTGACATTACAGAGTGGCGGTACATGGAATTAAGCGTTGTGCCAGCCACAGGCAGGGATGGCTTTTTAAGCTGTGCTGCCCTAGGGCAAATATTAACATTTTGAAACGGTTGTGAAACCTTTCAAATGTTGTGTTGATGACAGCAAATCCATAAAGCTAGAAATGAGGTGATAGTAGTGTTTTAAGACAAGAACATTTTGTGACTCAGCAGGGCTTAGAAATTCTTAAACAGGATCAGAGTTAATAGACAAAAAAAAACCCACCACAAGGTATAATGACTCGATAGGAAACTCCAGCCCTTGAAAACACATCTCTAAGCTTAAGCAAATCATCACTGAATGAGTCCAGCCTTCCCATGTGATCCACACCAAATTTCAGCAGCACCTTACTATCAAGTCTGAACAGAGGGTCGGGGGCTGGGTGTCTGTTTTCCAGGTCTGGGGACTGGAAGGGTTTACGGTGGGTTCCTGCCCAGCCCTTGAGTTCCTTTTCTGCCTACAGTAGGATGGAGGCATGTCTAGTACAATCTATGCTCATAGCAGATCACATTCCCTGGGATTGAGCCAGAGAGCATGCTGAAAGGACAGAGAATGGTTTTCCCAACGAAGGTAAAAAGCAGACACCAAGACTGGTTGAGTGCCTGGAGTGAATGTAGCATGTGTGGGTCACCTGCTCATGCCAGACCTATCCCGACCAGCACAACGCGAGCCCAGGGGAATTTGCACTGAAGCCGTACCTTTCACTCCTTCCCTCTTGGCATCTTCTTGGCTACCTCTGTCCTTCCCTCTTGCAGAGGGAAGATCTCAGCACATGATGGCCCCATCCCTGAGCAATGTGTTCTCCTATATCCATCAGGGCTGCCCTGCTGGGAGAGGGAAGGGTGTGGGGAGCGTTGGACCAGGAACATGGGTCAGTGACATATTTAGTCTCCTGCAAACACTGTGCACATGTTGCATTTGGCATGCCAAATAATGGACATGAAGTTCCTCTGAAGTCCTCTGTTGCTGTTGTCTTGAAGTCCTGCAGAGTCAGGAAGGTCATGGTCATGGATTGGGTATATTAAAAACATCCCTAGGATCTGTAAAGAAGCTGCATTTTCCCCATGGGCAAAGGGTAAAAAAGTGGCTTTGGAGCTGCCTGTGGAAAGAGGTTTCCTGCAAGGAGGTGCAGCAGCCCTCACGAGTTGGGCTGTGGGACACAGAAGGGCTGAGAGAACAGATCCTGGATCTGCTTCACATCACAGGATTTTCGGGTTGAAATTGTTGGTCCAGCTGTTGGGGGCGGCCTGTAAAAGGATACGGGCTGGCCAGGCGTGATAAAGGCTCGCAGACAGGCTAGAGAGTTCACCGTATTAAAACTAGTGATTTTTGGTATGGAAACTCAGCTGGCCAGCAGCTAAAAAGCAATTTCCAGTCTCCCATCACCACCCACGCCAGGAGCAGAGTTCCAGAAATAGAAAAACCCACGCCGCACTAATTAGGTCACCCAATTAAGGCACCTTAATTGCCTTACAGAGATACAGTCTTTTAGCTGTGTTCTCACTAACCTCCTTTTTTGGGAATGGGGGTGCAGGCACGCAGCTCCCCTCCGAGCACGCGTGCTGAGCGGGGCTGGATTTTCTGGGAGTTCAGGGAACCTGTACAATGCAGCTGCAGATCCCTCAAGCCTCGGGATCCAGGCACAAAGGTGTTACTATTGAAAGCAGAATCTGGAGGGGTTTGGGAGATCAAAACATCCCTTGTTAGCATTGTCTCTGCCCTAGATGAAAGCAGTTCCTTTCATTCTCTGGGTAAGCGTGCAAAGGCAGGGCAGTGTGCACTGAAGAGCTTTCCTTCCCCCCCTGTGGATTATGGAAGAAAAGCAATTACGATGTGAGCATGTGTTGTTACGTTGCGTTGCAGTTTGGGAGTGCGTTCAAGATTCGTGGTCGTAAGTGAGGCTTGCTGAGAGGTGTCTGATAGTCCTCTGAACTGTGCCTGTGTCCCTTGGCCGGGATAAAATCTATTTTGGGGGGTGTAGATGGTGAAGGGTAACGCTGTAGTGCCACAGCAGAGGACCTTGTTGCTGCAGGGTGAACGAAGGCAGTGCTAATGAGGGAGGGAGCCAAGCTGTACCTGCCTCCCTTACTCCATTAACCCCCCCAGCCTGAATTAGCTGAGGATGCTGAGGAAGATGGCGAAGCAATTTGGCACTTCAAAACTTGGGTTAATTTTCATTTCAAACAGAAAATACAAAATAACAAGCACTTGGGAATATTTTACAAAGGATTTTAAATGTTTAAATGTGTAATTTTGAATTAGTCATGCTATCTATTTTTTAAACGGGCAGTGCATACCTATGAATCACAGCTAATGAATTAGAGCTGATTTACATTTGCTGTCCTTCCCTCAAGTCCAGCCGAAGGTGCGCGTGCCCTCCCTCTACGTCATTGTCCTGCTCATGCAAGTGACCCCTTCTCAAGCAAAGCAAAAGCGTTTTGTTCAAAGATTTTGCGTAGGAAGCTGAGGAGGCTCCGGCTGGGTGGGCAGGGAGAGGGCAAACTGTTCCCTTTCTCCTGCGAGGTGTGAGCGGAGAGCCTGGCTGTGCACCTCAGTTCCTTCCGAGACCCAGCTGCTGCTGTCGCAGTGCAGGGATTCGGCACTGCTGTCCCAGGGCACTGGCTTTGCCATTCCAGCGTGTCTCCGGGAATATGAGAGCTCTGTGATACCCTTTACTGGAGGGCGGATTGACCACGGTAAGACACGCTCCGGCAGTCAGCTGGCCAGGAGGGTCCCTCAGTCATCCACCTCCCCCGACGGGGGTCAGCACCCCTGCTTTGCAGCACAGCCGTTCCCCAAAACCAGCTCCTTGCCCGCTCTGCCCGCCCCCCGGCTGGCGCCTGCCATCTCACACACTGGCTCATAGGCCCCAGCTCTTTGACCTGCACCGTGCTCCCCTCTGCCTGCTCCTGCCGCCCCGGGGGCTGCGGGACGGTGCGGAGGGCTGCGGGCAGCGGGGTGCCGGGAAACTCGTCACCACACCGCTCGTCACCACGCTGCTAGTCTGTATTAGTGCCAAAAGGCTCTCAACTCTCCAGAATGAGCTCTGCTGGACGTGGCCAGACATACACCCATGTCATGATTTCTGCTGGCCGTACCTGGGGAGCTCGGAGCAGCACTCGGCTCACCCCACGCAGCGTGTAGTGAAGCTGTTTGGGTGCTCACAGGTCTGTGTAGTGGCTCGAGGTTGCCAGCCTTTGGCAGTCGAGGTGTTCCCTCACACGTGCACCCCTATTAACAGACACTTCAGCTCTTGCAACCCTGCAGCAGAATTGTTTCCTCCCCGGACGGCGGGCAAACACGGCAGTCTCTCAGCTATCCCAAAGCCGTGTCTGTTAGCAAAAGCTGACGGGGAGTGAGCCGTGGTGGCTGGCAGCTCGGTCTTGGAGCGGGGCTCGCTGGGGGCACGCGGAAGCAATCCGTGAAGCAAGGCTCATCCTGTGCAGGCAGACGGTAGGGACTCAAATACAATACACTGAGATGAACGCAGCATAGGGCTATATCGCAGTCCTAGACTGGTGGAAAACAGCTCTGAAAGAACAGTTTTGTGAGTGCTGCTCTGCTTGTCTCTTTTCCACGTAGGCAGGATACATGTCGGGGATGCTGGTTCCCGTAGGAGTTGGAATAGCCGGAGCCCTCTTTATCCTAGGAGCACTCTACAGCATTAAGATTATGAGTCGCCGAAGGAGAAACGGCTCAAAGCGACATAAAAGAAAGGTAAAGGAAAAGACAGGAAAAGCCCATCCCCGCCCGCTCCCCTGCTAACCCTTTTGGCTGTAAAGTGAGCGCAGCCTGGTTATGGTTTGGGTGGGTTGAAATGCCCAGGACCCCTGGGTGAGAGCTGGGGAGGTGACCCAAATGCTCTTCCTTTCCTTCTTGCACGTGGAGCTCTTTCATGTGTGTTTTCTCCCCCTAGCAGAGGGAATTTAACAGCATGCAGGACCGAGTCATGCTCTTAGCTGACAGCTCTGAAGATGAATTTTGAATGGAACTGCAGTGCCCTGGTGACTTAGGAAAGGAAGGAAGGGGAGAAAAAGAACAAGCGACTTTCTGCTGCATCGCTGCTCTCCGCCGCCCCGAGCCACCGAGCAGTGGTCGGTACCACCCCGGCGAAACGGCATGCTCTGCTCTACGTGTACCGCGCAGTCATGTTTGTTTTGATACAGTAGTGAGATATCCCATTCGCACCCGGCGCCTCATTCAGATCCACAGCGCGTCTTGTTACAGCCGGGGCTGATACGTACGGATGATTGTTCTCCTGTTATCCTGGTGTACTGTTTTGGTCCTGGCTGGCAGTAATCTCTTCATAACAGTAGCTCTCACCTAACCCAGGAATGGAAATCTTTACTGTGAATGACTTCAGTTTGTTAATTTTAAATGTTACATTACCTGAGCTAGAGTTTATTAGTGCTGAGATTAGCTGCTCTGCTTAATTAATGAGTTACACACTTGAACTGTATCCCTTGCCACCTGAGAAGTGCCCCATGTACAGTGTTGTTGATACAGTTGGAAGCACATTTCTGCACTGGGTTCCCCGACTCTCACCCCTTTTTTCTTCCTTCAGCTCTACTCCACGCTTCTTGGAGGCACAAAGGAATGGCCTTGACACTTGATTCACAACAAAAATCCTATTCCGTTTTCAACCAGCCCTGTCTTGTTACAGCACAATAAATACCAGCGCTCACCTCCTGATGGATAGTCCTGCATGGATCTCTTAGCTTTTATTCAGTGTGCAAGTAGGTAAGAGAAGAGGCAGGTCGGGGGTTTCTTCAGCTTCTGCCTCCTGTTTGAAGGACACTAGTTATTGGTTCATCTGTTTCACAAGGCTGCATTCACAGAGAGGTGAAAGCAGAGCATCTCCTTTACCCACTGGAAATTGCATTTTTCAGCCCAAAAGCTGTGTGAGCAGCAGCACTTTTGGGGGATCTGGATGGGTCTTGTCTCCAGATCACCAAATTGCAGAAAGGCAGCACAGGCTGCGGAGCGGGTGGCTGTCGGTGTCGAGGGATTCGTGGCTAACAGTCAGAAAGCAGCGGCAGCCACAGCTGGAGAGATGTCTGCTGCGGGGAGGTGAAGCGGTCATGCTGGGAGCCCTTGGCGGTGGGGGAAAAGGGGAAGCTCAGCGACGGATGGCTGCAGAGGGTTTTGGAGGTGAAGCCAAGGGTGGCACGGGGTGAGGGTTGGCTGCCGTGCTGCCTGGGCTGCTAGCACCGGGTTGCAGAGGGAGACAGCCAGTGCCTGAGACGTTACGGGAACCGAGTGGCGAACACTGATGTTGCTTTGCACAAGGATGCTGTCAGAAGAGCTAGAAAAGGGCTGCATTACTTATCTCTGCTTAGGGTTGTGAAATGACCTCAGTCTGACGTTTATGCCTGTGGGGAATCCTTCATACAAGGAACAGCAACTGTTGCTGGAAGAGACCAGACCAGACAAATGAGGCCAGACCACTCATCTACTGAGATTAAATCCCACTGAGTCTCCAAAGATGTGGAAGGGAGGAGAGTTTGAGGAGGGGTATGTGCAGGATCTCATTCCTGGTAAAGGTGAAAAGGCCTGTCAGATTGTGAAGAGCAGATGTGGATGATGGTGGGCAAATGCCTTGTGGGCCTGTGAGTGGGTTTGCAAGGTGGAGAGGACATTCAGAAGACCCCTCTGAAGCTGAGTTCTCTCTTGAGAGGGTCAGGGCCTCCTCTGGACATCAAGTCATCAGACGTGTTGTCCATCTCCAAACACGCAGTGCTCTTCAGAGCCCAGGTACTTTCCTGTAGGCCTCACCCACACATCTGCTGAGTCACCTGAAGAAGGACAGGCAGGACAACCTGGTTTCAAAATGCTGCTGTTCATGCTAGTCTTCCAGTCAAAGAGCTGTGCGTGGTCCAGCCTGCTGAGTCCATGGGAAGCAGGTTGAGGGAGATACAGTAAAACCTGGTCCATCAACACATTGGGCAGTTTTCACACCCTAATCCCTCTAGGACAGGCTTTCCCAGCCACGGCTCCACAGTGCTCGCAACTCTCCCTTTTCATTCCCGAAACTTTGACCAGGAGAATGTTGCCTTGCTATAAAGCAGCCCCGTGTCTTTAACAGGCACTGACTGGCACTTCACTATGAAGTCCAGGTGTCCCTACCCAAAATTAAAGCCTCTTTCTTCAGTAACAGGTGATCAGTCTAAGCAAACAAGGACATTTCCTTCTGGACTGAACTCTCCTGATTTCTTTCTCATTCCTAAGTCTCTTGGAGTTGGAGTTGGTTGGGAGATGTTAACGGTCCAGTCAAGCATTGATGGCTGTCTTGCAGTTTTGGGAATCAGGAAATACTGTCCCTTGAGCTCTTTGATGGTTTGTTCCTGGGAAGGTTTGATGAGCATTGCAAGGTGGAATGATTTCCCCATTACAGTTTGCTTGAGCTCATCCCCAGGAAGGCTTGTTTTTTAGGCAGAACACCAGGCAGGCTGAGAAGACGACTACATAGGCAACTGCAAGGTGTTCTTGAAATGTTTTACCCTGGTCCAGCCAGGGAGGCACAGAGGCAGCGACAACGGGCATTGGTCCCTCTGCATGAGCGAGTCTGTCTTGGAGCAGAAAGGTCAGGAGCTGGGCTGCCCGAGTCCTTCGCGTGCAACTGTAGCCTGAAAGAGGTCTGAAATAACACGGGAAAAGGGGAGCTGCCAGTGATGCTGCAGAACAGAGCAGATGTACCAGTGTGACCCAAACAGCTGGGAATCAGGAGCGTTTTGTGCAATTGCTGCCTGTGAAGGGCAGGCTCCTCTTGCTCTGCTGTTGATGGTGCCCGCGCAGCGTGTGACAACGGCACCGCGTGTGTTAAGTAACTGATAAAAACGCAGAGCTGCTGGCTGGTCGGGAGGAGGAGGGGGGGCTGAGCGAGGATGCAGGTCTCAGTGCAGGTTCCACAGCTCCGGCAACACAGGAACAGCTTTGTGGATGGGTTGTTGATTGGATGGATTGGGAGGGCTGGTCGGGAGTGCCCTGGCCATTCCCTGTGCTAGTAAATCCACGATTTGGGAAACACTGACTTTCTGCAGCGGCAATCAATTTCACTGTCTTTCTTCTCCCTCCTGAACATCATGAACTTAAGAAATTAAAGGCAACGCTGCCCTCAGAATGACGAAGGTGGTGTTTGAGTGCATCAGCTGGGTGTCCTAGTGTCCTCGGGAGCCTGGCTTCACTCGTTGAGGACATGGAGTGGGCAGCTGGGATGCTGGAAATCAGCGGTGACACAAGTGGGGCTGAGAAATAGTTGCAAATACCGGAGTGGAAAGTATGGTGGGACAAACTGGGCAAGCAGGAGGGTTGTAGCCAAAAGGGAGGTCCAGCTGAATGCACTGGTCAGTGTTGGCTCTGCGGTCTGTGCAGGAGGCAGCTGTGTGGGACAGAAGGGCCACCCAGAGATTTTGCTTGTGGTCCAGCTTCACAGCCAGGCCTGACCCTGGCTCCAAACGCCACCAGCCCAGGTACCTTGGTTGGGAGCTGCTGGTTGGCAGAAGACAACTGTTGGCCAGCTTTCTGAGCCGCTCAGCAGCGCAGAGACCCCAGCTGATGTCCGTTTGAAAGGAGGTGTTTATTGGTTTTGGCTGGGCACCTGGCCCAGAGCCTGGAGATGTGGGGAGCCTGGAGCTCCCCACATCTTCACCTTAGTTCTTCTCAGTGTGGAGGCAAGAGGGACAGTCACAGCCAGCCTTGAGTTCCCGTGTAGCTTGTAGGAGCCCTTGGAGCACAGACAGGGTTTTCTGCAGTGCCCCTGACGTCAGTGCAGTTTCTGCAGGTCCCTAAAGCACAAGCACCATTCAGCAAATTCCCTTCTTATCCAAGACCGGTAGACTTTGGATTTGGATCTTGAAAACATTTTCTATACAACTCCTGGAGTTTGATTCATTTGCTTGAAATTATCAGATTGCGGGCAGGGAGGGGAGGAGGGTTTCAGGCAGAAGCTGAAGCCTCCAGTCTCTTAACGCTCGACTGATTTAATCTATACCTCTGCATTGCCAAACAAGCAGATTCTTTTGAGTCAGGGCAAGAAAAACAGCCGAGAAGGGCCCTCCTCATCCTCCGTGCTGGGTGAGCCGCAAGCCCCTGAACGTAGAGGTGGGTGGTCACACTGCTAACGCAGCCTTGGCCCCGCGCAACGGCACGGCTGCGACGGCGACTTCGCTGCAGCAATAATGCTCTCTCGACTCATCGCAAGACGAGTCACCTCTGTTTGGGCTTTTCCTGATAGCACAAACCAGAATTCCTTGTAGGCATCACACAACTGCTTCGGCATCGACAGCCCCGTTTCCAGCGGGAGGAACCAGCCTGCCTGAGGCGCAGCTCTTGCCCTGGCCAGATGCACCCGCACTGCACAGCTGCTGAGTTTAAAGGTGTCTCTCCTGCCAGATGTTCACCTAGGTGAGGTTTCTCTGGACTGCGCTGCTTCCAGAGAGTGATATTAGCAGTCCTTGCGCTTTCTCGTGGTTTTCTATTTCAGACAAGAACGACTCCTCATACTGTAACTATGGAATGTAGCACTTTGTTAAATTAAAACATCGGGAAATAAAAAGCTGTCCATCATATCTGACTGTAAGCATCTCGTCTCCCTGCTCTGTGGGTCGTGGCGTTCACGGTCTCTCAGGTAACGCTCTGAGGTTCTTTCTCCGTGCTGCATGGTTGGTGCAAGGGCTCAGGCTGGGCTTGCGGGAGCAATACAGGCAGCGGGGAGCCTCAGCCTGGGGTTTTTTGGGTAGGATTTGCCTGGAGGTGTCAGCCACAAGCTGTGATAAGTAACACTGCAAATTCCCTCGACTAGCTGTAATGAGCCCCAACACTGACGTTTGCACCGTTGATCCTTACGTATAGCCAGGGGGCTCTTTGTGCATACCAGGACATTTGTCCTTTCCGTTTGGCTCCGTGGGCAAGGGTCTGTGCCCACACCTTTCCAGAACCCAGTAATACGGCACTGGTGAGCCTTGAGTCTCAGTTGTAGGTGCTGCAAATGTTTCGTACAAGAGCAGCCTTACTGCAGGCGCATATTGTCACACACACCTCAATGGACTTGCCATCCAAACAGTAGGATCAAAGACTTGAGGGTGGCAAAGGGGTGGCCGGGCTGGGTTTGTAATTGCATTCCCAGTCTGCAGATGCCCTTGCACACGCTGTGTTGCTGCATGTGCACGGGCTGCCTGCGCATCCTTCTGCCGTATCGTGTATAGGTTGGAAGTTCCAGGGTGGGAATATGAGGCAGTGGGATGCACAGCCAGCCCGTGGCAATGGCTGCGTGCTCCTCTCCACTCCTCCTCTACTAATGAGAGCCAGCAAGAACTTATTTGTCCAAGCGTATGTATTTACTCTAATGAAAAATGGCTTGTTCAAAACAAGAAATTCCCAGGGAAATAGGCATTTGGGGATTGACTGAACACATTCTTTGCTAATTGGTAGTTGCCAAAACCAATCTGTATATTCATGAAGCTGTTTGCTGCATTGCTGACTTTTTCCAATGAAAAAACAAGACCTGCTGAAAGAAGATAAACAATGACAATGATTTTTTTGCCATAGGTTTATTTCCTAAGGAAATGACACTCTGATCACGCTGCCTCACTGCGAGCCTCTGTCCATCAGTCGGTCTTTTCCTAATGTTCCTGATGCTGCCAGCCAAGCCATGGGTTTGTGGAAACAGGGGAGAGGAGAGAGACCATGGTAATCCCCCACACCCCAAAAAGCATGTGTGGAGCCATTCTGAGGCTACAGAAAAGCCACGTAAGCAAAGGTTGTATGTGCCCTGATGGAGGGGACAAACTGGATGTCCCAGACACCCATCGGGGTTGCTGCCCTGTGGGGTGCCCTGGGGCTGAGTGAAGCACAAGGTCAGTCTGGCACAGGGCTCAGACTAATTCAGTTAAAGCCGTTGACCGTGAGGCACCATTCCATGCAGAGCAGCACAGACAGCCCAGCTTGGGCTTGTTCTCATCGATGTGTTTTGGAAGGGCAAACCAAAAGGCATTCCCTGCTCGCTCTGGTGGTTAAGCCACCCATGGGTGGTCGTTGCTGCCATGCTTGAGCTCACCAGGGTCTGTGCTTGGGTTGAGAGTCAGGGGCCAGGCACGAAAAGCTACTTTGAGGCAAGTCTCATCCTCCACCTGTGAAACCCCCAGTGCACGTGGGGGTTATACACACGTTGGACCCCAACGGGCAAAAATTTGGTGCACAAAGATGTTGACTCTCAGCTTACTCGGGGCTTGCAGAGACACACGCTGTGTTTTTCCAAGGGTGATGTTCTCCCAAAGGCTCAGGAGCAGGACAGCCCCTGCCTGCAAGGAAAAGGTTTGGGTCTCAGCCAGCGCAGGGGGTCAGCAAAGGTGATGGTAGCACTTCCCAGGGGAGACGTTCCCACCAGTGGGTCCCTGAATGGTAACTGCTGGGCACCCTGTGCTGCACTGGACTGATGACCAGGTGCCCGTAGGTGAGTGCACCACGTTATTAGCATGCTTATACGCTGTCTGCGCACACACAGAACTTGAACTGGTGGGTTATATATACACAGAACCACACGGTGTGTGCAACACAGATCTTCCACCTGCCACACTCAGCGTTTGGGCTTTTATTTATACCCAAGTCTCTTCGGCTTCTGTCTTTTCTTGGTCTGATTTCCTGCAGGTTTACCCCATCTCTAATGTAAGGCTTAGTGCATGCAGAAATCTGCCCATGGAGACATGAGGGATCCAAAATGGGCACCAGCTGAATTGTGCAATTAGAGGAGAAGAGAAGGTGCTGGGGAGGGAAGGGGGGAGGGGCTGTGATTGCAGCCCTGGGGCTCTGGGGTCAAAGCTGCTGAAGCAGAACCCAAAGGCAGGATGGTGAACGCTGAAAACCTCTTCCTGGAGTGATGGAAATGTGCCACGTTCTCTTCTGTCCAGCAAAAGGCTTCTTGGCATCTGGGTGATGGGGAAGATCTCCCCAGGCTCCCTGTAGGAATAGGCTGGGTTACAGTTCTGGTGGTTCTGCTTTTCCCATCAGTGCACTAAGAGGAGCGCACAAAGCCTCTTGGCGAGTAGCCATGACGGCTAAGCCATGCCCGCCTGCATGGGCCATGGGATCCTTCACTGCCTTCACGTGTGGAGCTGTGAGGCTTCGCCACAGCATCGAACCGGGCTCCTGCCTGGAGGGGAGGGGGCCAGCAGCATGGGTGCGAGTGGTGGGGGACCTCGGCATGGCTCAGGGACCTGTTAGACCTTGATGGGGACACCCCACGGAAAGCCCTGGGAGACACAAGGTGTGAGACCAGCTCCACGTCTCGGTAGGAGTTAACGGGCCCAGGTGCTGCCCTTCAGCTGACAGCAGACCCTTGATGTCCAGGCAGGGATATTGATGAGCAGGTCCGTTCTTTGTGTTGGCAAGTGCGGTTTGGCCAAATCCATGCCCAGATGAAAGGGCTCTGACACTGCCAGGGGCTTAAGCACCCGCTGGCATTGCCCAGGGGCTGATGAATCTCCAACACAGGTCTGGGGAGGGACACGGATGGAGTTGAACAGCAGCTCTTGAGTGTCCGTTTCCAAAAGTGGCCCCAGAAAGGTCCTGGGTCTGGCGCATTGTGCAAGAAGAGAAATGTTAATCTCCATGTTGGGACCAGCCTTCAGGAGTGGAGACTTACCTACCCTTCCCAGAGGTTTCCAAGGGCTCCTGCTAAGTATTTCAGTATGACGGATAATGAAGGCACTGGAGGGAAAAGAATAAACCTGTTGCTCCAAATTCAGTGCTTGGGGGCCAAACCTGACACCCGGGGAAGGGATGCTGCATCCAGCCTGTTGTGACAAACTATGTTGCACGGAGTTTTTCAGCTCTCGCTCACAACATCCTTGATGTGAAGCCCATGGGTTTGGCAGGAAATAAATCTCCAGCGGTGGGTGGGAAAGGGACCGGTGTGGTGCCTGGCAAGGCTGTGCAGGAGCTACTTGTGTGAGCAAGCATCACCCAGACCTGCAGGAGGTCACTCAAGCAAGAGGAATTTTCCAAATCTCACATGCGAAATGACTCAAAGGCTAAACTGCAGTCACTGAGGCTCTTCACTAATGAATTCATTTCATCTGAAGCAGAGGAAATGGAAGTGGGCGATGAGAAAACGGCTGATGTTAACAGAGGTTCACTGCACTTCAGTTTTAATCTTATTTTTTTTCTTTAATGGAGAACAAATTGGTAATGTGGTAAAAAAGAGAAAATAAAATCCCTGCAAAAATGTGACCTTATTCATATGAAAGTATATTCAGAAATATATCAAGAATTTCTGCAGTAAAATTAAAACATCTGCTATTACACAATCCAAGTCTAGATAATGAAATCATTTGCCAGCATCAGGCTGTAATTTGGCCTGGGATTTTGCAGTAAAAATATTTAAATCACTGGGTTTAATCATACTGTATATCAGTAGGCTGAAAATTCTTATTTTAAATAATTGATTGACCAGCAATTTTTTCATTTTTAGCTGTTTTCCCAAGGTTCCTTCTTACTGGCCAATATGCCCTTTAAAACTTACTGATTTGTCCCTGGAGATTGTCTGAGCATGGAATTGTGCCCTTCTTGCCATAACTTACCCAGCACTTAGGCACACTCATTCAAGCAATTTCAGGGCTTCTGAAATACTCTTTTTCAGACTATTTACATTTTGCATTTTTAATGTTAAAAAATAGCAAATAGCATCCTTCCAATCCACCAACTGATCGGTTTTGCATTACACTCTGGTGTGTTTAAATGTCACTTGGATACAGACCAAGGTTCAACTGAAATACCCGGAAACTGGATTTTTGTTACACGAGCAGAAGCGGGGTTGCTGCAGGCAGGAGCTGTGCTGCTGTGCAAACATTCAGGACCAGTTTGCAGTGACAATCCCTCGCTTAGGGGGCTGTAGGATTTGCTGCTGGGGTTGTGGTTTGTGAGACTGGACAACACACCAGCAACCTCGGTCGCGGCATCCCACGGGAGAGCAGAGCTGCCCTCGCTTTAGCACAGTTGGGCACGAAGAGCTAACTAGAGAGAATATCCGTATTATGTTCGAGATGTAACCGTGGCCAAGGAGACCTACACAGAAAATACTCTGGTCTTGGGTTTAAAATGAAAAGAAGAGGGGTAGTAAAATGTGTCGTTACACCAGGGCTGGAATGAGAGAGCTGCGCTGTGCGTTAGTGCTGGCTACGTGGTGGTTATTCATGGGCAGGAGGGTGTCAGGTCTCCAGCTCCTCTGGGCTGTGCCTGTAGGTGGATTGCATCAAAAACAGGTTGTCGGGGTGTTTTGTTCTTGCTCTAAGTGATGGAAAGAGTTTCCAAAACTACTATCACTTACAGGATCTGGCCGTTAGGCTGGAGGTCCCTGCCATGGGGCTGGAGGAGGGGGATGCTGCTCAGCCCTTGGCCAGTGACCTGCCCTGGCTGCGGTGTCTCCTCCCTGACGGCTCGGCCTCCACTCGGGGCCAGCAG
>NW_010234284.1:21646-31003 GCF_000690775.1 Eurypyga helias
CCCCCAATCCCCTCGTCTCAAATCCCTCCAGGGTTGGTGACTCCACCTCCTCCCTGGGCAGCTCGTTCCAGTGCCTGACAGCCCTTTCTGGGAAGACATTGTTCCTAATACCCAATCTAAACCTCCCTCGGCACAACTTGAGGCCATTTCCTCTTGTCCCATCACTTGTCCCTTGGGAGAAGAGACCAACCCCCCCCTCTGCACCCTCCTTTCAGTCTCAAATCCCTCCAGGGTTGGTGACTCCACCTCCTCCCTGGGCAGCTCGTTCCAGTGCCTGACAGCCCTTTCTGGGAAGACATTGTTCCTAATACCCAATCTAAACCTCCCTCGGCACAACTTGAGGCCATTTCCTCTTGTCCCATCACTTGTCCCTTGGGAGAAGAGACCAACCCCCCCCTCTGCACCCTCCTTTCAGGGAGCTGTAGGGAGCGATAAGGTCTCCCTGAGCCTCCTCCAGGCTGAACACCCCCAGCTCCCTCAGCTGCTGCTCATAGGAATTGTGCTCCAGCCCCTTCCCCAGCTCCATTCCCTTCTCCGGACACACTCCAGCCCCTCAGTGTCTCTCTTGCAGTGAGGGGCCCAAACTGAACCCAGGATTCCATGTGCGGCCTCAGCAGTGCCCAGCACAGGGGCACAATCCCTGCCCTGCTCCTGCTGGCCACACTGTCCCTGATGCCGGTCAGGATGCCGTTGGCTCCTTGGCCACCCGGGCACACGCCAGCTCCTATCCAATCGCTGTCACCAACCCCCCATGTCCTTTACCACCAGCCTTTTCTGCCAAGCATCTTTTCAGCCCCTTGTCCCCAAGCCTGGAGCACTGCAGGTGGTTGTTGTGGCCCAAGGGCAGGACCTGGCCCTTGTCCTTGTTAAACCTTCATAAAAAAAAATCTTCATGAAAGACAAGAGAAGCTTTGCTGATGGGCTTCTCTGATGCTGCTGAGCATCCTGGTCTGATTGGGAAACACCTATCCCATCAAAGCAGCCTGTGCTGGGAAACACGGCCCCGGTTTTTGACACCCGGCTCAGCAAACATGAAGTGGTGGCCATGGGACCTTGTCCCTCCTTGTTAAACCTTCATAAAAAAAAATCTTCATGAAAGACAAGAGAAGCTTTGCTGATGGGCTTCTCTGATGCTGCTGAGCATCCTGGTCTGATTGGGAAACACCTATCCCATCAAAGCAGCCTGTGCTGGGAAACACGGCCCCGGTTTTTGACACCCGGCTCAGCAAACATGAAGTGGTGGCCATGGGACCTTGTCCCACCGGATCTCCGGGTCCACGCACCTCTGAGCATGGGGAGTTGAAGGCACCCAAAGCAGCTACCGGCTGGTTACAGTGCCTGTCACTCACCAAAATCCCTGCTCAGTTTTATCATCAGCTGTGCGTCAGTGCTGGACAAAAGCACTTTTTAACCTGCAGTGCCAAAAGTAATAGTTTTTAATGTCAAACTTAATCCAGAGGATGACATTTAATCGCCTCCACAGGGGGTAATGTAGTTAGGTGCTAAATGAGTTCCTGGATGTGGCTGGTTTACAGCTTCAGAGTGCGGTGATAAAAAAATTACAGGGATAACACATCCGTACGCTTTCATGTCAGACACTTGGGTACATTGATGAATGAGCTGTGACCCCATGTAACGCTGGGGCGATGCACCCGCTACCTGATCTCTGCACAGGACCTTTGGGCTGAGCTCGTGGGGCAGAGCAGAAAGCTGGATCCACCTATGCCGATGCCCTGGGAGGTGTCATCATGTGGGTGTCACCTTCACCGTCCCCGTAACCTTCATAAAGTTGGCAGTGAAGCATCAGTGAGGTCTTGGAGTGGGGGACCAGGCAGTAGCCCTGATGCTGCATGGATGGAGGCTGGCCCGTGCGTGGAGACACACATGTACTTAGCGGCACAGAGGTTGCTGGGCTTTTAACTTCTCCAGATGGTTTTACAAAATCATAACTTTGGGATGTGCAGGGGTGACTTCACATGTCTAGCTCTAGGTCAAAAAGTGGCTTTTATAATTCATAATTGAATATGTCTTCTGTAAAAAAAAAAAAAAAAAAAAAGCGCTAACAGAAATAACCCAAGTCCATCCCTATTTGCAGCAAACCAGGGGAGGGGGCAGTGAATTGTTAGAGGCTCAGTAGCAGTGGATGAGATGGTGAGCACATGCTAGAGAAAGGCATTCCTCTAAAAATGAAACTGAAGAGTGCGGTTTAATAGCATTAAAAATAAAAAGCTAATTGTGGAACTTGGCTGCATGCGAGCTGTACAGCATCTATTAAAAATGAGTATTTAATTGGATATTTGTTTTGCAGTCAGCCTACTGGGCTTAAAAATATTTGCTATTGCCTTGAAACATTTAAATGATCCTACATGGGTGTAGAAAGGAGATGAGGCTGTAGAATCACTAAGCCAGAAGACACACGTGTTTTTTGGATGGCAGAGTACAGACTTTGAGGAGACAGGAAACAAGAAAAACATCTTTTATTTACCATTTACCTTGTTACAAAGCAAAGTGCTCGGAGCCGCGCTGGGGCTTGCAGTGCTGGGTGACATCCACAGGCACACGATGGCTCAGACCACGTAAAGCGTAGGGTCACATCTGCAAGTGTGCCATGGCCCAGAGAGGGCCATAAGCATGTGTGGTGTGTGGAATTCGTATGGGTCAAGCGTTACTGGAGTCTGAGAATCTGCACAGAAGCTCTCTTCTGGATACTCCAGTCTGACAGACATCTGGAGCTAAACTCTTAGTGAATCGCATGCGAGCTCCACTGCCACAGCGAACCCCGAGCCCTTACGCTGGTGCTCACAGAGCTGCACATGGGAAAACCAGTTTGGGAATTTTCTGCAGGAGAGGGATCTCAGCAGATACTATGGAAACAAAAGGTTAGTGCTATTTTGTGGACTGAACACTTAATCTGAAGAGTGGTGAGGTTGAAGGAAAGGCTCTTGTTTGCCTGACCGTTCTTGAGGTGACGCACCTATGGCCGCTGCTTGTAAGCCAGACTTGAAGCAATAAATGTAATTTTGGATCTAGTCAACAGCAGATAAGAATTCATCGTGAACTGGTAGGGTGGAGAAGGGAGTTTGTGCAGTAGACAGCCTTGATTTTGCAAGTCAAGCTAAGCAATGGAAATACAATCCATCTCGCTGATTAATTGAAGTCTGCATCCAGGAAAACCCAGGACATCGTAATGGAGCTGGCGGGACTGGCAGCATTTTAGGCAGAGATGGAAACATTTGCATGACCATGTAACTACAACGAGCACTACTATCACAAAGTGCTTGAAGCCCAGCACAACGTAGCAGACTCTTACTGCGCAGCCACGTTAAGTGTGTGGTGGAGCTAACACTTGGCTTGGGCCAAGCCAGCTCATGCCCAAATTCCTTGTATGGTGATTCAATAGTTGGGGAGGACACATCCTTGATCATGCAAGTGGCTGGCAGTGATTTCCTCCATGGCTGAGCATCCTGGCAGTTCTTGCGCTGCACGGGAGGAGGGAAACCCATTTTGGGGTGGAGAGTTGTCAGTGGGATGTCTCTGCTTCTAGGAGAGCAGCAGGGTGTGAGGGACCGAGCCCTGATGTGATGCTGGAGGCTGGAGTTCAAATGGCATAAGGTTGCTGGGTGATCCACTAGCAAATTAATTTCATCAGCCTTGGTTTCCTGTTTTTTAAGAGGGCAAATGGCTCTGCTGAAACGCGCCTGGCTTTCTGCTGATGACCGTCGCTGTCGCAGGGGCAGGTGTTTTCCGAAGTGGAAGGGCAGTGTCAGAAGACAAAAGGTTTTTCTCTGCAGTTTGGTTCTTCCCCTCTGATATACTGAAGTGTCCAATGAACAAATTGAGCACAGATTAATTTTATTTTTCTTTTTTTTTCCCTAAAGCTAATAACCAGCTCGTCACAGAGAGCGCGAGGTGCAGGCAGCAGCACCTTCAGCCCCACACCTTCCGTACCACGCTTCCTCCTCTGGAAGGAGCTAAAGAAATAGATGAGACCTGGGCACAGCAGAACCCATGATAATTTCTCCAAGTCCTTTTGCCCATCTGGCTCCACTCTGCGGATCATTTAGCGTGAAGAAAGCAATTTTTTGCCTCTGATAGTGAAAGCAGCGAGCAGGGTAATT
Organism: Eurypyga helias; assembly: GCF_000690775.1. Taxonomy (NCBI): domain Eukaryota; kingdom Metazoa; phylum Chordata; class Aves; order Eurypygiformes; family Eurypygidae; genus Eurypyga; species Eurypyga helias. The sequence goes on from NW_010234284.1 coordinate 25,765, forward strand.
GGAGCCTGAAGGCGCGGTGGTTATGGAGCAATCTCAGCCCTCGCAGATCTCTGATATACTGCAAAATTCAAAGGGGAGTTACAATTACTACCCATTGCCTTGGATGACGATTTATCTTGTAGCCACATGAAAGCAAAACCTCTCTGATCTGTTTTTCCCACCCCCTGTACCTGATCGGGATGTGTCATATCTCAGATTAAAGGAACTTTCTTTTCAAATGCTGCAAGAAAAACCTGTGTGTGACACTCGATTATTCTGCCCTTTAAAATAACATCCCCGATGAGAAGGGAGTTGTGGCAGTGCTGGTGTTCGGAGAAATTGGAAGCTGAAGTGGAAACTTGGAGAGCCTAATAAAGGACCACAAAGCAAACAGTTAAATGGATCTTTTTAAACTCCTTTAGAGGAGGGATGATGATTCAGTAGGTGAGGGCCGAGCCGGGACACAGGAGATGAGGCTTCATTTCTTTCTGTTGCTGCAGGTGCAACAGGAAAAGGAGAGATTCCATAAAGGAGAACAAATTCAGTCGCCTGGGTGGTGGCCTGAGTTTCAGTAAAGCCCTGGGAGCAACCACCCATGGAGGGTGCTGCATGCACGACAGCTCGATGATCAAATGAACCCACCCAAGAAACAGCCCTGTGCCAGCAGCGTGAAGCTGCTGTCAGCATCCTTTTTCTGAAAGGGCTCCCCAGGGTTTCAGTGGGAGCTGCTGGGGTTGCAGGGGAGAGGCTGCCCTATGGCGTATTGCGTTGGGGATGCCAGAGTGTGGGAACTGTCACAAGGGATCAGCGTCCTTCACCATCCCCTCCTGTTCCTTAAAGCCCAAGGTGTGCCCTGATGGATGACTGGCACTTCAAGGTGAGGTTCAGGGAGTCCTGATGGACAAAATGTGCTTCTTGGTCTGGGATTGTTTTTATTTTGGCTCATATGCCTCCTCAGAGGGCTGGCGCCCGAATTGCTACTTAGGAGCAGGCAGCAGTCTCCACTGCATGACATCTCAGAGCTGTAATAGCATTAATCCTCTGGAAATAGCTGAGATGTTCTAAACTTGACATTTTCCTTTCTTTTCATAAAATATAATAGCACATCACAGGCGTAGGCTGCATGAGAAGCCCTCCTGGCAAGCAGCAGTTCTACTGATGGGGAGGATCGAGCTTGTGATGTTCCTTTGTCTGATGCTCCCCTCCAACTCCTCTCTATTAACAGATGCTTTTCAAGGGAAAAAGAAAGGGTATATATAACCCAAACTCCCACCGCTTCAAGGCAAGCAAGACCCCTTTCTTTGCTCAGCAGCACCTTGGAAGTGCAAGTCACACAGACTTACCGAGTCTCACGTGCGGGGCGGGGAGAGCAGATCTATCTCTCGCTTCTCCGCCTTGCAATTTGGCAGCTCCAAGACAGGTATCCCCGCTGCGGATGCAGCCAATTGGGGATCCACTGCAGTGTTGAGGCAGTGGGGAGGTGGCAGCCACAGGACTCCTTCATGGAACAACTGTAGATGGTGACATGGTGTCGCTGTTGAGACGGACACGACACGCACGGAATCGTGCACCAAAGCCAAAGGCCAAAATGGACCCTTTATTGTTTATACAAGCCCGTTTTATATCTTTCTTAAGAACGTGTGTCCATACATGATTGGTTCACTCAAAGGGCTAACAGTTCATGATAGGATGATCTCTTCTTTGTTACATCTTCGTTAAATTTCTTCTCCTTGCGGAGGCAGTACCTTGCTCTTGTTTACTCAGCTCTTCTCGGGACTTTCCAGATTCCTTAAGGGTACACGGTTATCTGCTCAAGGTTAATGTTAAGCTTACATTCCAATCCCTCGGACCAGCCGAGGTTTCCCACAACATGCATCCTCCAAGATGTCTCGTAGGGGAGGAGAAACTGGAGAGGTCTTGGGTGTGGGGGGGTAAATCCACCAGTGAGTGGATAAATTGACCCTCAGTTGGCTCAGCTCCACTATTTGGTTGCAGCCTATCAGCGGCTACCCATTTTAGACCCTTTTGTTGGCAACCTGCACCCAACAGGTGAACCCCGAAATCGGGTCCTTTGCCCGGCATGTGGAAGCTGCAGTCAGACAATTGATTTGCATCTTCCTTCAAAAGCTTTCTCAGGCTCAGAACTACCCAGGGACAAAATGTTCAGGCCAGCATCTCCTGCAGTTATTGGCCTTCCACCGAAGGAGGATGGGAGCTCTAGTCACACCGACGTGTTCAAGTGACGTTCGTAACTAGAAGTTATGGGGTCTGCATGAGAGATGCTGGAGACCATCTCAGGGATGTAAGGGAGGCAAAAGGTTCCAGGAGAAAAAAAAGGGGTTGGTCCAGTCTGTGTTAATGCATTTGGAATATCAATTATAAGGGAATGTCCCCCTCTTAGGAGTTCTTCCCAGAAAGAGCTGTTGGGCATTGGAACTGGCTGCCCAGGGAGGTGGTGGAGTCACCATCCCTGGAGGGATTTGAGGTGTGTGGACAAGGTGTTTTAGGGATATGGATTAGCGGTGGGATTAGCAGTGCTAGGTTAACAGTTGGACTTGATGGTAGTAAAGGTCTTTTTCAACCAAAAAGATTCTATGATTCTAGGAGAAAAAAATGTATTTCAGCTTCTCTGAGCAATTTTTCCCTCCAAATAACTTCATTGAAGAAGGCTGAAGGGAAGAACTTCATTCAGAGACTGGGATAAAAATAGTGTTCCCTTAGCTCCTTACATACATTGATCAACATTTTCTGTCCAACTGTACCCCACCTCTCCTGCAACTGCCTGTATATGTGCCAGGGCATTTTCTGCTTTTGCCTCAGCTCTCCCCTGCTCCTGGATGGTAGATAAATGAACGCGTCCCACATCAGCACTTCTTTGTGCTCAAAACCCCGCCAAAATTGTCTTTTCTTCTCTACAGTGTGATGCTTTGATAGCACATGAGAATCTCAGCTGCGGATCTAGAAACCTTTAGTGTTATTGAGGCCATGAGTGCTGGATCCTGGCATGTTTTAGGGCACAGAAAACACCCTGGTTCTGAATATAGATCAGAAAAAGCTGCTGAGGAGCTGGGGGCAGCTTGTCTCGGTCAGCGATGCTCTATTGCTCTCCTGGAGAGGCTCTCATTTGGGATGGGGACACTGCAGCAGGATGTCTCCCAACGTTGTCACGGCTCTGGCCAGCCGCAGACCCCATTCACACTGTCCTTGCAGCACATCTGTGATGCTCTTGGTGAGACTGAAGACTGAATCGTGATTTTAATGGTTTATTTAAAAGTAGAGTCCAAAATAATGGCTGCAAGTGCAATAGTCTGCTTGATACAAAGAGAGGCGTGTAACTGCCTGTAAAGAACATGATGCCCACCGGTAGCTTTAGAGTCTATAGACCAAATGATGCTGTGACCTATTCTGCTCTGACAGCTAAACAATTCCCCCGAGAACACACATATTAATTTTTTAAAATAAATATAGTTACGCCTTCTCTGGAAGCACTTGGATTTTTGCCCTTGGTTTTGACAGAAGTAGGATGCTGTCTGCCCAAAACTCCTTGCAGAAAGTGTGTAACCCACGAGGCACCCCGTGGATGGCAGGGCTGGTGCGCTGGGCAGACGGGCTGCTGGCACTGGCCTGAGCCCGAGACAAGGCTGTATTTTGACTGTGATCTGGGTGGAACAAAGGATAATTTGCACGTTAGCTGTTTATCTCCACAGCCAGCGAATCAGATGCCATTTATCCAGCAGCCCTGGGCTCTCCTCTGTAATTCCCAAGTGCTGGGCTGTAGCTGGTGTCCCCTCTGATTCCCCTGAGCATCACAGCTTCAGCTGGGGATGATGCTGACAGCAACCCAGCCAGGTGCATGCATGGATTTACAGTGAGACCCTCCTCTCCTGCCCATTCCCACCTCCCAAGGGAGCACTCACAGCAACAGCAATGCACGGCCTCTTCCCATCCCTTCAGGTGGTTTCCATGTGTGGCCATGAAAAGTCAATGTTGGACCCGTCCCAGAAGATCATCCCTTAGAAAAAACCCAAAGTTCTGCAGAACTTAGACTTCTCTGTACCTTCACACCTTATTATTCAGCAGCACAGCTTCATCAGCTGTGATGGAGCTGACCCAATTCACACTAGCAAAGACCCAGCTGGGTATTATTGTCCCAGTTGCCTTATGGACAGATTGTTCTGCTTTTATGCCAACAAGCCCACTACCCTCTGAGCCATCTCTTTAGTTTCAGTGGGGCTATTTGTGTGGGAAGGGGATATCTGGGGTGGGTTAGAAGGACATAGATTGGTCCATATAGCGCTACAGTTCTCTCCTGCCACAGATGGGTTCGTAGACAGTGAAACCTTCCTATGGAAAAGAGTCTCAGCAGTGCTTCGTTAATTAATAATTAAAGGGGTGTGTGACTTTCTGGCTAACACAGCCAGTGCTTGTTCTCTACAAAGAGTTATAGCAGAACTGTTACTTTCCAGACAAAATAGAGGGGTATCTTTATTAAGTTCCTTTTGTAAGCCTGTAGTAAGCTCTTCACAAACCAATCTCAAGCCTGGCAAAGAATAAATACATCTCTCTTCCATCTTGGTTACAGAGCAGGACTGGAATTGAAGGAGTGGGGGAAGGTGTAACATCCTCATAACATCTCCTTGAAAGCCTTCCCTTAATGCTGCTTGGTCTGCCAGAAATATTTAAAATCAAGGGCAGAGACCCTTCTCCAGCCCCTGAATCACAAGCTTGAAGAAATAAACTCAGGAGAGGATCATCTTTTAATTTTATCCTGAGCTTATGCTGATTCCTCCTGTCATGGGCTCAAGCTCTTCTGGCAAACATGAGAGACATCTCTAAGAAGACACTGAAACCAGACGAGGATCCCAGAGCTGCATGAGCCTCAGGAGCCTGCCAAGTATGCGGAGAGCCACCACAACACCTTGAGCAGCAGTGCAGGCTTCTCCGAACCCAGTAAGTAGCATTGTTTCATTACTTTATTTAGATATATCTATAAAACAGCTTTGTGCCAAAGAGGATCCATGCAACTTTCCATAGGTTTCAGAGAAGCTTTGGGCAGCCTTTACAGGATACATGGGAAAAATATTGAAGGTAGCATTTTCTGGGCTGTGAAAGGACTTTCTGGATTAGTAGAATCATAGAATGGTTTGGGTTGGAAGGGACCTTAAACATCATCCAGTTCCAACCCCCCTGCCATGGGCAGGGACACCTTCCACTAGACCAGGTTGCTCAAAGCCTCATCCAGCCTGGCCCTGAACACTTC
>NW_010234284.1:31112-40581 GCF_000690775.1 Eurypyga helias
TTGTAAAAAGTCCCCCCCAGCTTCCTTGTAGCCCCTTCAGGTACTGGGAGGCTGCAATAAGGTCTCCTCAGAGCCTTCTCTTCTCCAGGCTGAACAAGCCCAACTCTCCCAGCCTTTTATTGCAGCAGAAGTGCTCCAACCCTCTGAGCATCTCCGTGGCCTCTTCTGGACTCGCTTCAACCAATTGATATCTTTCTGGTGTTGGTGGCCCCAGAGCTGGATGCAGCACTCCCGGTGGGGTCTCACCAGAGCAGAGTACAGGGGCAGAATCCCCTCCCTCGCCCTGCTGGCCACACTGCTCTGGATACAGCCCAGGATACGGTTGGCTTTCTGGGCTGCCAGCGCACACGGCTGGCTCACGTTCAGCTTTTCATCCCCCAGTACCCCCAAGTCCTTCTCCTCAGGGCTGATCTCGACTCACTCTCCACCCAGCCTGTCCTTGTGCTGGGATTGCCCCGACCCAGGTGCAGGACCTTGCACTTGGCCTTGTTGAACTCCATGAGGTTGGCAGTGGCCCACCTCTCCAGCCTGTCCAGGTCCCTCTGGATGGCATCCCTTCCTTCCAGCGTGTAACCACACCACACAGCTTGGTGTCATCAGCAAACTTGCTGAGGGTGCATTCAATGCCGTCATCCATGTCACCGACAAAGATATTAAACAGCACAGGTCCCAACACCGACCCCTGAGGAATGCTGCTTGTTGCTGGTCTCCACTCAGACATTGAGTCACTGATCACCAAACAGTAGTAGTAACCAAATTTTTTAATGAGAGGATTTCCTCCTTCCTTTTAACTTTCTTTTTAGTACAGAACTGAGAATTTTGCACTGGGCACATGCAAACTTGCCAGCAATGAACAACAAATGAAGCCCTAACAAGTGAGAGGGAAAGAAGCTGTTGGTTTTGGCTCCTTCTGTATTTACTCAAAGCCCATGGCTGTGCTCCCCAGGCATGGGTAATTCACCGAACATGCAGTTCGGTTCCTAATCTGAGGGTTTATTGGTGGTAGCTGGCGATGCGTTATGATGGGGTAGCTGTGACATGGCAGCACTGCTAAATATTACGGATGGCACTCCATCAGTGAAGGTGTAGCTCCACACTGAAAATTCATATCCTTCTCCTAAGCTGTCAAGATCCATGCATCCACGTGCTGGCACAGTGATTTAATAAAATTCCTAGCTTAACTAGGTGTGTTTAGGGGAGGATCCAAAACCTATTTCCATCAGTATAGTCACCCTCTCGCGTGCACAGGAATCATCTCTGCTAGCACTTCCAAGTGGCAGTTGGCTCAAACGTTTATGACCAGCAGTAAGAGGAAGGTAATCTATAAATCTTGGTAGCTGGGTACAGCACTCAGTTCATGCAGTTTAAATCAGAATGTCGCGTGTGCGAGGCCCAGGGGCTCCCTGGTGATTAAGGTACTGTTTTTATTAAACATTAAAGGCTTCTCTGTTTAAAGGTTTTACCGGAGCTGCACTCTGAGGAACAGTCCCTGGTGACAGACTTGCTTCACTCGGTGTAAGTAGGCTCTGCACTCTTAGCCGTCCTCTTGCCATTACTGTTCATGGCAAACGTGCTCACCCACACTGCCTGCCCTCTTGAATAAGTGCTGCTTAGGGTGGCAGCAAAACAAAGTTCATTCCCCAATTCCTGAAATTAATAGAAACTTCATATAGACCTTCCTTGGTTGTGATGAAACCCCAAGTGAACTTCATGCCTATCACTGCAGTGGCAACATTGGGATCAAGGAGGGTCTATCATGCTGTGGACCCCTCAACGTCAGAAGGATATCCACCAGTTGGAGCGAGTCCGGAGGAGGCCACGGAGATGCTCAGAGGGCTGGAGCCCCTCTGCCATGGGGACAGGCTGGGAGAGTTGGGCTTGTTCCGCCTGGAGAAGAGAAGGCTCCGGGGAGACCTTATTGCAGCTTTCCAGTGCCTGAAGGGGCTACAATGGAGCTGGGGGGGACTTTTTACAAGGGCCTGTAGTGACAGGACAAGGGGTAACGGGTTTAAATTGAAAGTGGGGAGGTTTAGATTACATATCAGGAAGTTTTTCACGGGGAGGGTGGGGAGCACTGGAACAGCTTTCCCAGGGAAGCTGTTGGATGTCCCATCCCTGGAAGTGTCCAAGGCCAGGCTGGATGAGGCTTTGAGCAACCTCGTCTAGTGGAAGGTGTCCCTGCCCATGGCAGGGGGGTTGGAACTAGATGATCTTTAAAGTCCCTTCCAACCCAAACCATTCTATGATTTTATGGCTGGGAATACTTCAATCCACTTTGGACCAGGTTTTATACCAACTTCAGAGCTCCCAGGGTCTGTTTTCTCCTGGGAATGGAGGAGCATCTCCAGCACTGCCAGCTAACAAGTTTCTGTTGGAGCACCTTAATTGGAGGCAATGGACCTTCCATTGCTGCATGTTTGGATTAGGGAATTATCTGGGGAAAAAAATAAGCCATCAGCCAGACCTGAGAGAACTGAGCTTGTAGATTTTTTTTCCCTTGCTTTGGATCTGTTGATTGACTGTTGATGGTGATGGCAGGAGGCAAGGAAGATAGGGTTTGATGCCACTAAGAGAAACAAGGTCATGCCACCTTGAGCAGTATAAATAGAGAGAGAAAAGATGAAGGGTCTGCTCAGTCTCTTAGAGTGCTAAAACAGGATAATTCAGGTGAATAAGGACTACTCTGTGCTGTCCTGGAGGATGCTATGCGTTACCTGAGTTGGAGCAGCATCCTGTTGATTGTAAACATAGTTCTTATTCATGCTTTTCCCTGTGGCTGTCACCACTGGTCTGTGCCATGCTCCTGGTGCTGGAACTATTTGTTGAAGGATCACCCATAGCAGCTCTGCTCACTCTGTGCCCTTGTCTGGCGCACAAGCAGCCCCTGATCTCTGTGGGTGAGATGACAACTGTTTCACACAGAGAGCTCAGTTAGCAGGTGTGTTCTCCAGATCATAGAATCATAGAATGGTTTGGGTTGGAAGCGACCTTAAAGATCATCTAGTTCCAACCCCCTTCCATGGGCAGGGACACCTTGCACTAGACCAGGTTGCTCCAAGCCTCATCCAGCCTGGCCTTGGACACTCCCAGGGATGGGGCATCCACAGCTTCTCTGGGCAACCTGTCCCAGTGCCTTCCCATCCTCTCCAGGAAGAATTTCTTCCTGATATCTAATACAGATCTAGAAGTATTTGGTTCATCTTGCTAGCAAAGCAACGGATGCAGACTTCCTCTCTAAATGTGGTTTCATAATACTAATGGTTAGTGGGCTCTGGAGATATTTTTTTTTCTGGATGATTGCTGAATAGGCCTACAGAGGAAACTGTGGGGAGGTGTACCTTCGATTGCTAGTTCCAAAGAAAATGCAGCATTGGAATCAAAATGTTTCAAGCAAACACTTTCACTCCAGCTCCTCAAATTCTCACCGCACCCTTCTCAAAGGTTACCCTGTCTGTACGGTGATTAACAGCTCTTCTCTGTAATTGCCTTGGGTGAAGACTGTCTGAGTTTAAAATGCTCCTACTGTGGGAATTTTCACTTTAGTCATTTCCCTGATTTATCAGTGGAGATAGGTATGAAAAGAAGTCTAAGCCTGCTCTCTCAGACTGCAGCTGCCTTCATGGGGCTTGCTGTGTGGCAGGGGTTCATCCCAGCCCTTGCCAGTCCTGCCCTGGGCATAGCAAGAGGCTGCCACTTTCTTGTCCTGTGAGTCTTCTCTCTCTCTCTATGTCGGACAGATCGCTACTCCTTGTGACAGAGATGCAGCTTGCGGTGAGGACCTGGGAAACTGCCAGGGAGATGGCAGTGTTGGCCTTGGCAACGTAACACGAGCCATTGCTTGTCCACCTTTCGTGGGGAAGAATGAGCTGTTTCAAAGTGCTGTGACAGATAGTCCTTGCCCATCCTTGCTGCATCCACCAGCACTGACCTCGCTCCAGCTGGAGATAGCATCTGTTTTTGCTGGGGAGGCAGATTGGCAACCTTTCAGACAGGGCTGGCGCCAAGTGTTTCACTGGCTTGTATCTTACACCACTGTTTCTCTGTGTTCAAGTACATGCTCTTGCTTTCTGCAGTTTCGCAGGTTGTGGGTCAGAACAAGTCTCCTCACCTTGGTATGAATTCCTGGAAACGGCAGTTTCTCCAGGTTTCTTTGGGGTGAGGGAGCCAGCGCACCCCAGGAGGGCTTTGAAAGTTCAAGACCATCTTATGAATGGTCGTCAGTGTCTCAGTACCTTTTGGAAGCAAACCTAGAGATTTCCACTTGATGAACATTCTGACTACCTAGGATGATGTGATCTTGAACAGAAAGGAGAAAGGATTATATTTGCCGGGAACTGAAGGAAAAAATCAATTTAGCCGGGGTTGGGAATGGTTGGGCTGGCAGGAGTACCAGAGGACTCACAGACCAGCACTCTCATCAGTGTTGAGCTTCATCCAGGGTGAGAGAAGAAAATTGGTCCCTGCTGTGAGGGCAGTTAAATTAGTTGAACTGTATTTTGCTGTTGCCTTGATGTTGCTGTCATGGTTGGAGGTGGGATGGGAGCAGGTTCCTCCTTGCAGGGCCAAGACAGAGCGTGTTTTTCTGTCCCTGTGATGGCGAAGGGAGGCTGCAAAGAATGACAAGTTGTCGAGCGAACGTGTTGTAACTTCAAATCACCTCTGCGGAGCCTAAACTTGATTATCACAGGCAGGCAGAGCAGGCAGCAATTCTTTTACACAGGATTGTTTTCTCTAAGCGGCAATAATATCCTTCTTTAGAGTGATTGGAGATGCAGTCTTCGCTTGTGCTGGGCTTTTACCATAACTTCACTGAAATTGTGGCATTACTCGTGATTATTTTAGGTTAGGTAAAAGAGCAGTTGGCTGCAGCACTTACAGCACATTTCCATTAAGCAGTCTTAGGTCTCCACTCAATTCATAATGGAAAGTAATGTCATTATCCATTTATTATAGATGGAAAAACTGAGTCACCTTTTGGTGAAAATCTTCTCAAAGATCATTTGGCAGAAGCAGAAATAGTCCAGTGGTCTGCCTACAACACTGCAACAGTTAATACGTGTAAGAAGATCAAAAATATCAAAATGATAGACTAGAGTGAAGTAGTATTTCTGTGCTGAAAATCAAGGAGCTATAGCAGTTAAAATTGGTCAAAGATCAGCTTTATTCATATAGTAACTGGAACAGACATAATATTACAACAAGGTTTTTAGAAACATTGTCTGGGGGCGGTTACGTGCTGTGATGATTGATGGGTTGAATTCTTAATACTCCCTTTGGGTTTACTATAAGCTGCTCACACTTATTATAGATCTACTATATTTAATTTTGTTACCAAGTTAATTGTATTTTCCCTAAGAGCTCCAGCAGCCTGCTGTGTATTACTGTGTCTTTGCCAATGAACTGCTCCACTTATTGGCTAATAACTGACTGTAAGAATTTTCTTTATAAATGCAGTCTCCTTAAATGTTTCTGATAACACGGTCTGCATAAGTATTCTTCTGGCTTCTCTTTCAGCCTGCCTTATTGTAAGCACAGCAATATTTTGTGTTACTTAAAGGTTTAGTGCCCCTTTGTCATATTTACTGTCGGTATTTGAACAATAAGTATATAGATTATCAGTTTGTGAAAACCATTGTAATTGCTCCCCAACCTCCCTCAGTGCAAGTGAATCTCAAAACAAAGGTTTAGGAAGGTTGGCCTTGCCGAACTGCGACGTGTAGCTAGGGAGTAAGTATGAGACTGCTTTAATTTGGTTTATTTTTGGGTTTAGACCTCTATTAAACTTTCGGTAATTTTTTTTTTTTTTTTGACATTTCATTATGTCTGAGTGTATTTTTCCTAACTTTAGTATAGTATTTATACCGAGCACTCCTGACAGAGGAGCAACAGACAGCACGTATGCTGTGAGCGACTAGTTTGACATGCAGACACACCTAGAACACTCCCTGGCATAGCGAGGAGTGCACTATTGCTGGTAAGAAGGGCGTGTTGAGGTCCCATTTGAGGTGTTCAGCCTGTTACCTTAAGCACCTCATTCAGCTATGCCTAATGTTTTCAGTGTAGGTTTGTTTTCTTGCACAAGCAGAAATTTTGATGCTGATTGCAGAGAGACTTACAAACTCCCTCCACGCATTTTGCTGTAATATAGCTCTTTCCAATGTTTTCCATCATTCCCCCAACAGTGCTGAGATGTTTTCTTTTGTTTATACGCTAAATTCTTTAACTCTGCATGGGCAGACTCTGGTGGATTTCATTTGGCAGAGCCACTGTTAGAGAAGCAAGAGGAACAATAAACTGGTGCTGGCCACCATTCTATATGGAATTACTCTTCCCGTCTCTTAAAAGAAGTAGTTGTCATTTTTATGTCTATTCACAAACAAAGTCTTCTAGTTCAGATCAGAAACACACGGAAGTCAGGGTCCTGTAAACATTTACTTTTTTTGTACAGTAGAGCTCCAAGGGAAAAGACTGGCCAAGAGTCATATCAGTGTCCTGGTGGTCAGGATGCTCTGCTTGATCATGGGAGATGGAAGTGTAAGTCCCCACACCATATCAGGGAGATGATTTCCATGTCCAAGCCCAATTAACTATCCCTAAACTTACTTTTGGTACAGAGTTTATTCTCTGTTGGGAGCAACAGATTAATCCCAGGCAGGGAAAGGTCATACATAGATTGTGATTTATCTTTGACCAGACCTGTTGCTTAATCCCTTTAATTCAACCCCTTCTTTCCCTTTTTTCTGGTGGAGGTCCTTTGATTTCTCCATACATGAAGTGTACTGCAAAGGCATTAAGTGCAGCTTGCTCAGATCATGGATGCAGCCATATGATTTCAGCCTAATTAAAGTGGGCAAAACACTGAACTAATGTGTCTGTCCTGCTTCCAAGACACAAGTTCGTTCAGTCTCTGCACGGCCTCGCATCGTACATCTGGCTCTGAGCACCCCATCTGGCAGCATCAGCTCTCCCTGTGCACGGTGTGGTGACCCTTGGAGCTCTGCACCATACGGAGGGTTTTGTGTGGTGGCAGCATGGCCAGGAGGGAGGTACTGATGAGTCTTTGGGCACCCAGCCCCCACACTCAGTCCAGAGAGCTGCTGGAGCAGAGGCAAGAACGGTTGTAGCAAAGACAACTGTCTGGTTATGTCACAGCTCTCCGGGTGCCATACTCTGGCATGATCCTGTGATCTTCCCTCTTCTTGTCACATCATCTTTCAGGTAAGGAGCACAGCCTCCCAATCATGCCTTGATGTCTGCATATCACCTGATATCTCTGACAAAACCGAGAGCAGCTCCTGCTTGCAGTATGACAAGGAAGCTTTGATCACACAGACAAAATCCGGGTTAAAATGGAGCTCAAAGGCCCCTTCTCCCCTTGCGCGGAGATACTGTCTTCCCCGGGGCTGTGGCTGTCTAGTATTTGAGGCTGTTGTGCCATCGGGTGCTGGTTTTGGTCACCAACACTGCTGTTCATCTACCGCTCGCGGGGTGCATCCTGGGGCCGGGAGACTGGAGCTGCCAGTTGAGCTGCCAGCTCCAGGTGCTGGCATTGATGCTGCGCCGTGGGTCGGCTACCACCAGCCTCGGTAGAGGTGCTTCTTTGGGCAATACGAAGTGTCAGCTGGACAGGGATCCTTGCTGGAGCTGGCCTGGACCTCCAGTGGTTTCTCCTGCCTTCACATCCCCTGGTCATGTAGCATCCCCCTTCACTACCTGGGCTGCTGGAGCAGGCAGCCTACTCCTTGCAGAGCTGAAATGAAAACCTAGAATGACTATAAATCATTTCCTGCCCATTTCTGAAAGTAGTGGGATGGAGGATCTGCCTTCACTGTAGGGCTGTGCTATGAACTGAAGGTTCACAAATGATGGGACACTGCTTGAGGAGGCTCCAGATAAAAAATATGGGACATGTTTATAGAGGAAACAGAATATTTTGTTGTTTTGGGGTCATTTTAGAGGTAACTAGCAGTAAGTCTTTGTGCTTGTATCACCTGTCACACACTGAGGATCAGGCTGGAAGGAGTATTTGTGTACAGGGAAAGGTGATTAACCTTCACTGTGCCATGCTTCCAACCATTTAAAAGGATTTGCTACTTACGAAGGAGAGTAAACGTATGGGAGTTTTAATAAACTCAGGCTTTATCTGAAGACACTCTTTTTTCACGGTGGGAGTAACTGTCTATTGGGACAACTTGGCTAGGTACTCCCCATCAGGAGAAATCTTGGGGGAGACAGGTTATCATCCTAAGAACCTGCATAAGCTCTGGCAGCCCATGAGGCTGATGGTGGAAATGGCTGGGGGAAACTTTCTGGCCTCTGCTGTGCATTGTAAGTTTTTGGTTTTTTAAGTCTTTGTTTCACAGCTGAGGAAGCCTGAGGTGAGAGGAGTTGAAATTTGGCCTAAAGTCAGGCTGACAGCCAAATGTTTCCCCTGAGTCACAAGGCATGGAAATTATTGTGTGGCTTTCCGAGATTTTTTTTTTTTTTTGAAAGCTTTTTGTTTAATCTTCCTTCAAGTGCTTATTAGGGTATGACCCTAAAAGGTAGGCATCTACTTGAGGCTGTTGTCAAGGCTCCTTCTCTTCAGGGTGGTAAAAATGCAGAGCAAGTGCAGATGATAAATAAAGGATCTTTAGGTACTGATGAGATGGTAAAATGCCAGATGACATTCAAAGACAGTAAATACCTTGTACCAAATATTCACAAGGATGAGCTCTAAGTTTGCTGAACTGAAGGTACAGCTGAAGCCACTGGGTCCTGTGCTTTGAACATACAAAGTTCTAAAACACATCCATAAAAGAGATCTTCAAACTGTGGCAACATCTCTGAAAACGCTTCCAGGCTCAGCAGTGGTCAGAAAGAAAGGTGGTGTGTGAGGGATTATGAGGCAGAAATAAACAAGAAATGAGAAACTGCCACTTTGCTTTTCTGCAAATCTGTAGAGTGTCTGCAGTTACGTGTGTGCAGTGCTGCTCCCCCGTCTCAAAAAGGACAGGCAGAACTAGAGAATGACACGATGAGGGACATGAGAGATGGCCAAAGGTATGGAACAACTTCTGTGTGAGGAAAAGTGAAATCAATAAAACTCTTCAGCTCGGAACAGAGATTAACAGGGAGAGAATATGATGGAGGCTTGTAAAAGCAGAAGTAGCATGGAGAAGACTTAAGGGAGCAGTTAAGCATTGCTTCTCGTAATGAAGAGACTAAAGGGCTCTAACAAGTGGTCAACTGGGGGGGTTTAAAGTAACAAATTTCCCTTCACAATTTACATTTTAATGCAAGGAATTTGTTTTAAGACATTGCTTATAGAAAAACCTACAGGCATTCAAAATAATCAGGGAAGAAAAGTCCTCTTAGATGCAGTTCAGCAAACATGGAAAAATACCATGCCATCTGTCTGAGGCATTTGGACTAGGATGGGATGAAGCACCCTCTGGAACTGCATATCTTTCTCCATCGATTGCAGCAG
>NW_010234284.1:40612-47959 GCF_000690775.1 Eurypyga helias
TGGGCAGCTAGAGGAAGGTGTGATAATTCTTCTCACCCTTTCTGACAAGTTCTCCTTGGAACCGACTTGCATGAGGCTTGTAGGGAGATAAATTCTTTCAGGTATGAGGTGATGAGCCCGAATTGTGATCAAGTCAGCAAAAAGCTGACTTCTCTGACTTTGTGCTGGAAAAACACGGGGACAGCAGTCGGTGTCCCAAAAAGAGAAGCAGCAGACCTAGAAGGGAGCAGAGACGGGGTGTCTCAGAGTGGAGAATTGGCAGGAGAGAGGGCCCAGACCTTTGGCGCACAACTGGCATCAGTCGTTGCTTACACTGAAAGGGGTCTAAAAGTGCTGAAAGCCACGCGTGTTCCCTCAGCTGCAGTAACAATTCTGGGTGTTACAGATTCAACTGGGTTTGTTTTGATGGGTTTGTAATCTCTTAAGTTGCATCTTGAAGCTACTTTCCAAAGTGGTTGCTTATATTTGTGGGTTTTGGGGGGTTTTTTGTAGGGTTTTGTTTGTTTTTAACACAGTCACGGGGTGTCTTGGTCTGTAGCGTATGATTTTGCCTCTGGTTTTCCTCCTGTATCTCGCTGAGCAATGCTGTTGCAGGGCGAATGGTGTCTCAGGTGAGCGAGACGGTACCCGCACTGAGCAGCGGGCTGCAGTTCTGTTAAGGAGACTGAGTCTTGCTCCACAAAAGCAAAACCTTTGGAGGCGTTTCATTGCCAAGCATGCCATGACAAGGCGACTAAAGCAGGAGGAGGACTGGTGGGCAAGTTTCTTACCCCACATTTTTCCCATGCGGTTAGTGATTATCAGTGATTTGTTTTGTGAGGTCCCCTCAGACACACACTGAGACTGATTTGTGGGTGCCTTAAGCTCTCCAAGCTACAGCTGAAGCCGCTGGGTCCTGTGCTTTGAAAATACAGAGTTCTAAACCACAGTTAAATATCTGGAAAACTGGTGCCTTTGTCTCTGCACCTACTTCCCTGCGTGCAAAATGAGGGCAGCGAGGCCTCTTGACGTTAGCAGTTTGTTGTGAAGATGAAGTCAAAAAAGTGACTTTTTGCACTTTGTTTGCAAAACTCCCAGTTTCTCCTGTGATGAGTGTCCCAGAAAAGTCCCACAGGGAATTATTCATGTTCTCTTCAGTGCAGAGGTTTGGTGCTGTGCAGAAAATAGGGGCTCAGCTCTCACACAGACTAATGACTGTGGAAATGCAGTAACTGGGTGTCTCATCCCCACTGTGTCAGCACCTCCAGGAGGTAAGAGGCTGGCAGGAAAAATAATACCCAGTCATTTCATGGAATATGGGCTTGAATTCAGGGGGATAAATAAAAGCTAGATGTGAGGTTGTGTTACTTAATACATCCTAAGGGATGTGTGTGGTTGGAAGCACGGTGATAGCTCCGTGTCCGGGTCAAGGGGTAAGGAGAAGATGAGGAGGAAGAGCCATCCTTTGAACTAGGCATAAATAATACAGCTTTTGGAAGTAGGGCAGTTGTACAGGGAAGGGGGGCTTGTCAGAGCCATTTCATAACAGCCAGTTTGGGGATGGGGTATGATTTCAGCAAGTGGTTAAAACCCAGCCAGCACAGCCAGCCTTCAGTCTGGTCTCTCTGAACTTCTTAGCGCTTGACTTTGTAACCTTAACGTCAGGGGTGTCTGTTTGCAGTGTAATAAATTGAGAGGTAGCAACAGAGGTTTCAGCTACACATGACACCTCCTTGAAATGGAAACATTTGATTTATATCACAATCAAGTAGCTAGGAGGGAGGTAATTTATTACAAACAAGGGAAAATGACTAGAAGGCCTTATTCCTCACACCAAGTGATAGGAAATGGGTATTACTGCTCTAAATTTCAATAGCATAATAGTCACCGCCCTGGGATTAGTAAATTTATTGCTTTTAGAGATTATGCTAGCAGATGTGTCAGTTCCATGTTACACTTCAAACAGAAACCCAGCACCACCCTGGCTGCGATACACAAGCCAAATCCTGGTCATGTAAACACCAAAGACCATATTTAAGTGATTTCAGTGCAATATATGGGATTGTTAAAAGGAAGGACCATATTGCCATTTTATTTCTGGCCCTATATGTCACATTTGATTATATCCTGCGTAACAAAACTGAAATATGATTATTTTTTTAACAACCCAACATCTAGAACTGGTTCCCTGTGCTCTGGGTTGGATGGACTCTCTGTTACGGGTGTCTTTTGAGATACAGAGTGGCTACAGGTAGAGCTCATTGTCCAGCCCATGAGGAAGACTTGGCTGCAATGACCTCTTGAGATGCTCTTTCAGATGCAGGTTTCAAGGGTTTTATGATCCCTGGGGCTCTTGAGCACTGGAGCAATCCTCTGGCACACTAGTATCTGGATGTGCACACCTGGTCCAGCTCTCTGGAAGAGAGATCCGTGCCTGTGCTTAGTGGTAACAGGCAACATACCGCCTTTTCTACCTGATTTTAAACAGATGCGTGGCATTTGACAAACATGGGATAAGAAGATTTATTATAAATGAGAATATCGGACTGAAAGGATTGCCTAGTGCTCGTGAGCAGTCTGGAAAGCTCTTTACACACAGTGCCAATGAGAAGGGGAGAATGAGATGTGCACACTGGGATCCTACCTCTAATCGCTGAAGCACTAAAATGAAACAAGCAGCAGGCTAGGTGATCTTGAAGGAAAATATCTGGTGATACAAGTGAATTTTGAAATGCTTATGAAAGCAGGAAAAAGTACCAGGAGAAAAATGTGGATAGCAGCAGGTATTTCTATGGACACAGAAATAAATCTCCAAATAGCAGAGCTCAAGCAGAAAGTTCAGTGCCAGCCATAAAACATGCAGTGCCATATGGGAACAACTTGACTTTAATTAGAAAACTGTTTGTCAAAGAGATCTGCTGTTCCACCCAAGCTTTCTCCTTGCTCACAGGGATAGATCTCCAAATAGCAGAGCCAGGTTAGGTGTTGGAAAACTGAGCACTTGAACAGCTTTGCCTTTGGTAGACAAAGTAATGTCTGAAAAATTGTACCAGCAGAGGGAGCGGGACACCAGATTTCTTTTTCCTACGTATTTATCTAATCCAAGGAGTTTCCAGAGAGAAGCCAGATGTTAAAAACCAAACTTTACCCACTGATCATTTGGAGAAAGTGTTAGTTGATGCAAGTTTTCTCCCATGGCTATGAAGTAGCTGAAAAGGCAGAAAATAAAGTCTCAAAATGTGCATTGCAGCAAATATTATAGGAAAACCAAAGTTTTTTAGGGTACTGTCCAGAGTCTTCCAGGTTTATTTTATCTCCTGTCATGACAGAGCCCAGATTTGGGGCATATGGCAATAACTGCACAGGTACTCTGGGTAAAGGGTCTGCAAAATGTGATGAGACCTGGATAATGAGTCTGGGTCAAGTTCATCGCGTTCGCTGGGGAGGGTGGCTGGGCTCCTTTGGCAGGCTCCTTAGGTGTGATGCGGTGCTGCTGCAGGGACTACATATGCAGCATCAGCAGCACATCACAAGTCCTACGCGTCCGCTTGTGAAGCAGCAGAGTTCTCAGTGCTGGGCTCCAAATGTGGCAGGTATGAGCCCAAAGAGGAGGGTGCATGGTGCTCCAGCCAGATCTGTCACACGTTAAAGGTGCAAAGCATGACAAACCTGACTGGAGGAAATCCAGGGAATCTGAATTCATTAAGCCCTTCTGGAGAGGGGTCAGGGATGTCAACGCTGCTTGACGATATGACAAAGTCAGTGTGCTGAGGCTGGGGCAGCGAAGTCCAATTGCAATCTGCTCAGCATGCTAAACAGATGGAAAGAAAAGGATAAAAATCAACCTCACCTTCACAGACAGTTCACGCCATAAAAACCCCATTCCTGAAAGCAAAAAGTCTCAGCTTGCAGTTGCGCTCCTCCGAAGGGTGATGTACCCAGCCTTCTGAGGCTAGCAGGGAAAGCAGAGCACCGCTGAAGGTACAGTCCCAAGCCGTGAGGCCTGGATTTCTTCATAGCTTTTATCCTTCTGACTGGCCAGTGTGCTGTCAAGGAAGACACGCACACACACAGAGACACTTACTCAGCCAACCTGCGTGCTTGCTCTTGGTCTCTCTTGAGCTGCGCTGCCCTACACCCTCCCAGGTGCAATTCAGATAATTTAAAGTATGCAGTCAGCAAACCTGTCAGCCTTGGGCCAATGAAACAGCCTGCTTGTCTGCCTCCTGGAAGCACACGTGGCTCGGGATGAAACATCCCTGCCTTCAGAAGCATCAGGATGACTTTTTTTCCCAAGTCAAGTCACACGGTTATGACTTATGACACTGAGGGGCTTGATTAGCACAAAACTTCAGAACCATTTGGGATGTACTCTGAAACACTTTGTGGACTCCAGTGCCGAAACATACCACCTCCTTATACCCTCTGCTATGCCTGCCAGTGCTCCTCATGTTTCCCAGATGCCCTGACTCACCTTAAGAAGTGGAGAGGACTCACATTAAGAGTGGAAGTGCCACCTGTGCGATGGGAGACGGGGCACAAAGCATCCTTGGGGAGTAGCTGCAAGCTCTTCTCCTGAGAGCTGGGACTGGAGAGTCCTAGGGGCACACACAGCTGTATCATCCAGCTGCTCATTCCTGGGCAGTAGGTGATCAGTAAGGCTATTTCTCTCTTTAGGCACCAGCTATGGATTCAGTCTAGGACTGAAGGAGGAGGAGCTGAACCTCCATCCCTCTATAGCATATTGATCTGAAGGACCTGTGAGGGCCCAGGGATGGGAGGGATTCTGTTGCTGGGGGTAAGGCACATTGCTTGTTTTACTCTCCATGCTTTTAGGAGAGAGTCTGGAGGGGAAATCACTCTCTCCAGCAGCACAGCATATGTCAAAAGGAAGGAGGTAGAGGAGATCTTTCTTTTTGGCTTAACTGGCAAGAGTGCAGAGCAACCGGAAGGAATTGATTTGATGTAGGCAGGGAGAAGTGTGGGAAGGAAAAGCTGAGGACAGACTGCACAGCTGCTGCTCAGGTAATACCTAATGTGTCACTGGGAGGTTTAAGGGGTTATAGAGCTGATCTGAAGACACCAAAATCTTTGCGGTGATGTCAGGAGATCGAGCCTCATTCCATCAGCACCTTTTCTGCTAATACAGAGAACAAATCTCTGCCACCAGGAGGGAGTAGAGATTTTTGAGGTTTTCATGCCACTTTTCGTGACTCTTATCTCCTCCAAACATGACCTGGGAAACTTCATGGGTGCAGATATGTCGAAAGAGCGAGGACTTTATCATCTGCAGAAAATCCGATTTGTAAAACTGACCGGTGTTGCAGATTCCTTGTGTGTGTTACACAAAGTGTTGTCCATTGTGGGTCCTGCTGTACTTCCTGCTGATGTCAAAAACAATTGAAAAAGCTGGCGTAGATGATCACAGGGCAGAGGAAGTTGCTGAGATGTCATCATGAGCTCAGTATCGTCCTGACCCCCAGCCACCCGGACACTTCCATGTCAGTGCATCGGTCCGTTCACTTTTGAATGACCCCAGCCTCCAAATCCAGGGACAGGGAAAAGCACACAAAATCTTACTGGATATTCACTTTTGAATGACCCCGGGCTTCAAATCCAGGGACAGAGAAAAGCACACAAAATCTTACTGGATGCTGAAGAAATCAGTGTGGGTCTGGTCACAGCTGACTCCTGAGTCACAGTGTAGAATTCAATTCCTCCATGCCTCCTGAATGCTGAAGACTGTTCAGAGATCAAATCCTGGTTTGAATGGGAAGGGCAGGCATTAGCAGGGAAGTGATTCCTTGGAAATACCATCATAGATTTATTCTAAATAGTATTCTACAAAGAACAAAAAAAAACCCCTACCACTGCAGTCAGACTGGAATCTGAAAGTCCAGCCAGACTTTGTTCACCCCAATTCTCCCTGGTCCCAAGAAAGAGCTGCTGGTATACATGGCCACAGCTCTGCTGAAAAGAACTCGGTTGTGGCCATTCAACATTCTCAGACTTTGCTGAAGAAGTGGGAGTTGAAAAAGTAGAGCAGTGGGTATCATAGAATCATAGAATGGTTTGGGTTGGAAGGGACCTTAAAGATCGTCTAGTTCCAACCCCCCTGCCAGGGGCAGGGACCCCTTCCACTAGCCCAGGTTGCTCCAAGCCTCATCCAGCCTGGCCTTGGCCACTTCCAGGGATGGGTCATCCACAGCTTCTCTGGGCAACCTGTTCCAGTGCCTCACCACCCTCTCCGGGAAGAACTTTTTCCTGATATCCAGTCTCAATCTCCCTCTTTCAATTTAAACCCGTTACCCCTTGTCCTGTCACTACAGGCCCTTGTAAAAAGCCCCCCCCAGCTCTCTCGCAGGTTTAAACCAGTCTAGGAGCTGAGCTCTGGCCATCAAAGGAAGGCAAAAGGCATCGTCAGTACTCTGCAAAAATGTCTCAGCCCACGTTAAGTGGTGTAGAACACAGTCACCATGTGCTATTTGTGTTTGTATGGAGTTCTGTAACTCTTACTCTGTGTTTGTCACTGAGACTGAGCCTTGGGTGACCCTTGGCGAGCAAATACCTCCAACAAACAGTTGCAATTTCTGCTGAGTTTCTTCTCTCTCTCTTTCCCCCCTCCTTGAAACAGGCATCCGTCAATCGGCAGTGCTACTGCTAAATAAATGGTTCCAGGAGATGTTTGAGAGCCCAGAATGGGTGTGTTCAACCCCGGCAGTGTCTCCTCTCGCCCCTCTCCTGCTGCAGGCTCGGGAGCGGGTGAGATCTGAGGGCTGGGTGATGGCTGTTCCCCTTCCAAGGGTGAAAACCACAGCCCGTTTTGGGATCAGGAAGGCATCTTTTTCTAGCTCAGATCATCACTGTTCCACTCCCTGCATGGACACATCTCACTTGCCAGCTTCCTCCTTTCCCAAAATTTCAGTTTCTTTCTGTTATTTTCTTTTCTTTCCTGCTCATTCCCATTTCTCTTCCTTGGTTTTCAACTTTCCTTTTGTTATTTTTCTGGCAGCTTTCTCCTCCATCTTTAATACCATCTTCGTGTCTTAGTTTCACAAAGAATTGATTGTTTCTTGTGCTGCATCTCTTCAATGAAATCAACTGGCATTAAAAAGCTGCCTTCCTCATTGCCAAATCAAAACCTTTTAATATGTGGTGATGCTCTGAAATATTTTGGAACTGGACTTCAGATTTTGTTCCAAGCTGGAATCTCCCCAGTTTTCAAACAGAGGGGATAAGCTCTTAAAACCAAGCTGACAGCTTCAGGCATCTTTACACTAAATGGTTTCATATTGTCAATGAGTCCTTTTTGACCTTGATGTCAGTAGAGAGACGGGTCCATCCTTCATCCCTGGTGTGTGTGAGGCA
>NW_010234284.1:47978-51581 GCF_000690775.1 Eurypyga helias
TTTCTTGGCTACCACTTAAGAGGGCAATTAGAACTTTAAATGCTACAGGCTTGCTTTCCCCTATCTATGGGTCCAGGTTCTTCATGTTTATGCCAGTTCTATACCATCATGATTTGTCTGAGAGGAGAACTGGGCCCATAACATGCAAAATATTTTGTTCCAAATGACGTGAAAGCAGTCCTATTTGCCATGCCTTTTAAAAGACTCATGCTAAGTTGCAGTCCAAGTCAGTGTGACAAATTCTTGTTAAAAAAAACCCAATAGTAATTTGGAATGAAAACAGTTAATTTGGAATGATCAACTTGTAATTAATTTTTCACTTACAAGAGTCACTTGGCATTAAACATTCTACACTGTGGCAGGGGTTTTAAATATTTTTTTCATATGTTTACAAGCTCGAAGGTAAGCTGCATTCAGAAATTAACTGGCAGAACGAAGCTGCCTGTGTTTTTTATAGCTCGCTGCTGCGAACAGCTTAGGTCAGAACCTCCTCAAAGAGATGAGACGGCAGGATTTGCAGTACCTCCTGTTCATGGACAGACAGCACCCCTTTCATACCTCAGGTGGTCTGGGGAGGTATGTGAAGGAGAATGAGGTGGTGAAGGAGAAGGACAGGGAACTGGCTTGGGAAACAGGCAAACTCGGTTGTATTTGTCGAAGTCTATGGTTCATCTGCTTTAAGATCTCAGGCTGTCACTTCAACTCTCTGCATTTTTGCTACCCCTCTTGCCCCACGTCTTGCTGTAATCCTTTGGGCTGTTTGTCTAACATGGGGACCTACAGACCTATCACTGTTGGGTCTTTAGGGTACCTTGCAGCATAAATAAGGAACCGAAAAAGGGGAAATGATGCCTCTTGCCTCATGGAGAAAGAACCAGAGCTGACATGGTCAGAAAACAGGCAGGTAACGAAAGGTCTGCTTCTTCAGGCTCTACTCGTGTGAGGATGCTCACTGTTTCATGACAGCACCATCCAGTGGGATTTGAAAGGCAGCTGTGAAATACACCCAGACTCTTGTTCTTTTCCATTTGAGGCTATCTGGGAAAGCTGTGAGCAGCAAAAAAGATACTGGGACTGTCTGAATCAGCAAGATGATTAGGAGACTTTTACATTGTTCTCTCACTCGAGAGATTATTTTTGCAAACATATGGCCTGGAGTTAAGTACATTTTTTTGAAAAACTGTGGCCAAATTCTGTGGCCATTAATGGTGTAAGTGTCTGTCTTTCTCTAGAGAAGTCTGGGGGAAACTCAACCTGAACAACAAGCTTCAGGTTGAATTGATGCTTTTAAGGCTCTTTTCTGGATCAACCCTTAGATTTTAGTCAAAATGGTAAATACTCAAATCTCTCTGCAAAAATGCTTTAGCGTATTTATGCAACTAGGGACTTAGATGGGCCTGTTAACTTGAAAAGATGAAACAAGTCAGTCCCCATGTGTCTTTTTCTTGGTCATCAATGGTAGTTCATACATCGTAGTCAGCTAGGATTCATCTGCACTCCTATAAGCATAACTTGGAAAAGCCTAATTGCAAAAAAAAATACCCTCCAAACCAAAACAAACCCAATCTGCTTGATTTTTCTTAAAAGAAAAATCGTCAGCATAGTAAGAATTCAGCAACAATACGAAGCTGCAATTCATTAGAAGCTTTCAAAGAGAGAGAGGGTACCACTGCGCATCCATTGCGTAGAGTGATGTTGGAAAGGAACCATAGTCAGGAGCAATTTCAAGAATGGCTTTGCTTATATTATCATCTCGTGATGTTTAAACATGCACAGCATGTCCTTGAGAGCTTAGGGATAAAAGGAAGAGAAGAGATGAAAAATTAAGCCAGAACTAAGGTGTTTGGAAAGAACATGAAGCTAAGAGTTGTTTCTGGGCATGTTAGTTTAACCTTCAAATGAACCAGTCATTTCTTTCCTTCCCTGCAAAGTAACGCTTTTAAGTCCCGAAATTTGACTTTGAAGCTGAGATCAATGCTGGTAATGTTCTCATAACACTAACTTCCCACTGGAGGTGAAATTGGGAAGGTGGGGTCACTTGTGGTTTATTCAGAGATTCCACACAACACACCAGGCAAGTGATTTTTGCATCAACTGTGCTTCCCTAACTAGGACAGAGAATTTTAATCTTGCAGAAGGGGTTAGAGCCTTACCAGCTCCTACTGACCCAGCACCTCTCAAAGCCTGGTCTGGCTGTCAGCCGCTTCTGTCCCACGGTCTGTGAAATCCTGGAGGGGTGAGGGCTGCTTATAACACTCAGAAGTGAAAAGAAAATGTCATCAGTTGGTGTAAATTCACCATGCAGGAGTCTGTGCTTCTGTTGGACAAATATGAAAAAAAAAAAAAGTCTATAAATTGACAAACATTGAAGTCACTAATCTTGCTTCATAGCTAGCTTAAAAGGGGATGAAGCAGCTGTGAAAGGAGCTATGCCCTGCATTCCTGAGTTGGCGGTTGATGCATCGCTGATTTGTAACTGCCCTTAGTATCACCGAGCAGTGCGGCAGGAGTCAAGAAATCAAGATCAAAAGAGAACTTAATATCTTAAGAGCATTTATTATATCTGCATGCATACACCAGAAAATGTTGGTCTTCAAAGCACCGCACGAACGCTAACCAGCTAATGATTCCCCGTGCAAAGCCACCGCAACGGCTATTTTTAATACATCTGTTATTTGTTTCTGCTCATAAAAGTCTGTTTTGTGCCATCAGCTTATTTAACCAAGCACAGAAGGGAGAAGAATGAATGTGGAAGGAGGAGGAAGCAAGGGATATGAAATGGCTTAACCGGGTTCCCCATGCGCCAGTTAATGGAAATGGCTGCAGGAAAAGGGAGTAGGGGAAGATAGGGTATGATTGAGCCACGAATCAGTGAAAGGGCTGGAAAAAAGAGGGAAAAAGGCTGGTTACTAACGGTATTTTCAGTCTGGCACAGAGAATTGTTAACAAGGACCCATAACAGGAAAAGTCAAGTAATTCAAAGCCTCTTACCAGAGAGAATTATTAGCCTTTGCAATGAGTTATAACGCCAAATGGTGAATTTCTCACCTCTTTTTTCAAATGCAGGCAAGGACTTGAAGGACATCCTCTGGGTAGACCTGGGTTAGAGCGGGTGAACAAGCTGCCTGGGTGGCAGCGGGCAGACATCCCTTCCCCTCCTCTGAGCTCTGCTGGGGCATGGGGCAGCCACGAGCATCGCTGGCAGGATGCGGACCGCATGTCCTGGTGAAACCATCCCCCTCGGAGTCCTCTGAGGACAGATTTGGCCTCTGCCCTCTCTCTCTGGTACCTGTGACCAGCCCCTGCGTGGGCAGATCTCTGGACGGAGAAGTGCAGGTGTGTGAGTCGCAGGTACCATCGTGTCAGGACACCTTCCGATGCCATCCCCGAGGTCCCAGCGTGTGGGGAAGGGTCCGCAAACCAGAGTAACCCCCCCCTTCAACTCCAGAGACAGCCGTTTCCCAGGGATGGGGAGGTTTCGGGGGTCTTGGCAGGTACAGGGTGACACCAGGGTTTATTTACCCAGACCAAAGCTCGGCTGAGCTCGGACCCACTGACCGGGGGGCGAGCGGAGGAAAGACCCTCCCCACATCGTGCCACGGA
>NW_010234285.1:0-1503 GCF_000690775.1 Eurypyga helias
ACGGTTGGCTTTCTGGGCTGTCACTCTCTCTCTGGTTATGAGAGAAGTTCTCAGTTCTCTCAAGTCCCATCCTTGTTCTAGCTCTCAGCACCATTCCTCTATTGTGCTTTTTGTCAAATAATCTTCTTTTGTACATTGTTTTGTACACTGCTCCTACCACAGAGCATAATTTAAGGCAGGGTTCTTCATCCATCATTAATGTTTATACTGTCCTGGGCTGGACGAGTCAGTCATTTCAGCAGAGGACACAGCTGGGGTTGTGAGTCAGCCTAAGCTTTAAAGAAGTCACAGGAGGAGGAGGTACGTCAGAGGAAAGAGAGGCTTTCTGCTGTCGTTTGTTCCGTGAGAGCTGTCTGACTTTAGCTGAGAGACGAAAGAGGGTGCGGAGTGCGGAGACAGGCGGTGGAAGACGCGTACAGAGCTCAGACGCAGCGCGTTCTGCACGCGTTGTGTTGCAGCAGCAGGATGCAGATCGCCGGTGTCGTACCTCCAGCTTGCTCTGCCGGTGGGACCTGCAGCTGCCAGGCTTCCTCCTCCTCGCTGCACACCTCAAATCCGGCAGCGCTGATACCTTGCTGCGTATGCGGAGTAACGAATCGTTGTTTTCTCATCGGTTACTTTAAGGATGTCTCCTCGTTATCTGGGGGAATGCTTCAAGTCCCATGGATTGAGCAAGTGTATGGCACTGATGAGCTCAGTGTGGTTATATTAAAATTTATCTCAAGCAGCAGTTCCTAAATTTTAAAATACGGTTCTTGGGCACGCGATTAGTGGTTTCTTGGCCATAGATACGGAAATGGCTGCTTAGGGTGATCTGTGTTCGTCATGGTCAAGGTCGCTTATCTTGGAGGTGAAACTAGCCCTGAGGAGAGCAGGCGTTTGCCATGGCAAGAAAGTGTTCTTGTAGACGCGTAGGAAGGAAGCCAGGCATGGGCTCGCCGATCCCGGCATGTACCAGCAGCCACTTCCTCCTGCTCTGCACAAGAACTGTGTCAGGCGATCGGTTGAGGCTGATTTTTACAGGATCAGTAAAACCCAGGATTCCCTTTTCTGTCCTCGGGATGGTGCAGTATGTCTTTACCGTCTTGGTGCGTGGCTCCGTGTTGTTTGGCTGAAGCCTCTGAGCTGCCGTGCTGGCTGAGACAGAGCTGGAAGGTTTGGTGCTGTTCCAGCTGAGAGACACGGTGCAGGTGTCCGATGTAGTCAGGATGAAGGGGAGGTGACAAACACCCCCAGATACTCGCTGTGCATCTGCAACTGCATGACTGAAGGCAGAGGTGGCACGCAAGGTGAATTATCACAAGAAATAATTAACCATCACCTTTTAACCACCTCCAGTTTCCGTGCTACAGCTCGGGTCCTTTTCCCCCCCTTACCTGCTGTTTCACTGTGAAGCAGACCCCTCTGTCTGAAGGCAGCAAGCTTTGCTTGGCATGTGAACTGGTTCCCGCTGAGGGTAAGAATGGTGCTGAATGCACCACCTGCACATGCATTAGTCTCCAA
>NW_010234285.1:1528-14224 GCF_000690775.1 Eurypyga helias
TTTTCTAAATAATCTGAAAAATCATTATCCCATTGACTTTGAGCAGCCAAAATAATCTCTGGTAAGATGCTCACCTGTGGCTGGAAAATAGTCAGTGGGGCAGGAAATTCTGCCGGAGCCTTCTACTTTTCCGTTAAGATACTCCCGCTGTCTGTTCAGTATGTCTATGAAACGAGTGTTAAGAAGTAAGCTCTCAAGTGGCACAGAATTGACCATCGTGCCGCTCGGTGTGCGTTGTGACGTAGGTGCGTGCCTACGCAGAAGCAAAAGGGCTGGGTTCTGACAACCAGCACACGGTGGGGTGGTGAGGTGGCGGGCTGTCCTGAGGGAGATGAGGACTCCCTGGAGTGTGATCAGGAAGAACAGTGTGTCACAGCACAGTACCTGCTCTAATCCCGGGCGTATCCCAGCCTTCAGCGTAAGCCTAGATGAGAATCTGAACAGTGCGGTAGGAACGAGCAGCGTTTATCACTCCATGAACAAGTTCAAACTAGCTGCTAATGCAGGTTAGGGAATAAGCGTTCCTTTGTTCTGCTCTCATTTGACATGTCCGCAGCATTCGGAACTCCCCATGCGGAGTTTTCCTTAGGTTTATGTACTTCGTTAAAGAAGGTCTATGCAACGCCACCTGCCTCAGCGTGAACCGTTCGCCTAGCGTCAGGATCGCGCTGAAGGCCGAGAGCCACAGCGCCTGGCTTGACAGCTGATGTGTAACGTCGTCTTCAGTGCCTGGGTTTTGGTCAACCCTCGTGAGGACCCCATGAAGCTGGTGTTTGACAGGGTTAGCTCAGAGGTAACCTGTTCGTGCTCTTTTACGCTCGGTCCCATGTGCTGCTCCGGCGGCCAAGGTGCCCTTGTCTAAGAGCTCTCCGTAAAAGCCGCGCGGAGCACGGTAGGCTGCGCGCTGCTGGACCGCACTGAGCTTTCAACCCAAGGTCCGGGTTTCGCGACAGTTACCTGCCTGTAGCCCTGTTAACGGGAAGAGAGACTGGGTACGGTGTGCCTACAAAACATACGTGTCCGTGGAATCAGAGAACGGTTTGGGTTGGAAGGGACCTTAAAGACCACTGAGTTCACAGTCTACTCATATTCATATATATGTTCTTGGGTTCTTACTCAGCTTTTTGCAGTTGCACCATAACTCTTGCTTTGTTGTTTTTTTGTTTTGTTTTGGTTTTTTTTAAATGCTGTAGGTATGTGGGCAAAGATTATTCTTCTGCCCAGGAACAAATGGAAGATGACATGAAAACGTACTATAGTCAGAACAGTACAGTGTCGCTGGCTCAGTCCCTGGGTGTGGGGCAACTTGTTGCAGTACACGCCGAAGAAGATGCCTGGTTGCGTGCTCGGATAATTTCTCTAGAAGACAACAGAATCAAGGCAAGCACTTACTTCTTTTGGCACTTGGTTAGAGAAGGAAACAGTCTTGGGTTTTAGATACACAGTCAATTCCTGAATATGCCGCACGAGCATTCTCGCCTTTCTTGCCCTGAAAGACTTCAGTTTCCACTTACATGAGAAACTAAGACCTTTTTGAAGCTATGTAATTGCCAAAACAAAACTGTCTTTCAGGCTTTTTTCCATAAATAGTGTGAGTTTTGGGGTTTGTGTGTGGCTGGGTCCCATAGCACCTTGTACTGAAAAGGTACCTTTGGTAGTCTTAGGAGGAATGGGTGTCGTAGCACTACTTGGAGTGGGATGGAGGTGGGGAAAGGGAAGAACAAACTTCACTGGCAGTTGGATCTCACCTGGAGCCTTGTACTGACGTGCTGTTACCTGCACTGCATAGCAAGACAGTGAGAAGGGTGTACTTGTGCTCACCTGTGTGCGTTTCAGTTAAACCCCTTTGAGATTATTTAGCTCCTTAGTTGAACTTTTCCTGGGCCAAGTAGACTCTTCATTCCATCTGCAATGAAACTGGAACATTGGATAGAGCTGTAAAGAAATGTTTCAGTCTTTTCCGTCATTTCTTGCCTAGTCAAACATTAATGATACCTTTTCATTTTCGTGTTTCTTCTCTCAGTTAAGCAGCTTCTTACCCAGGTCTGCTTAGCATGCTTCTAAAGGTGATCCGTTCCACAAATATTTAAATAGCACATGTATCAGAACTGAGGCTTTCCTGAAAGTTAGTGTGATACCCTTCAGCTGGAACTTGGAGGGAGGTGTCAGAACTCAGTTTTGTGGAAGACTGTGGAGTTTAGGGAGGTGGCAAGGACACTGGCAGCAAGCTTGCCTCTAATTTGTTCTGGATGCCCCATCCCTGGGAGTGCCCAAGGCCAGGCTGGATGAGGCTCGGAGCACCCTGGGCTATGGAAGGTGTCCCTGCCCATGGCAGGGGGTGGGACTGGGGGGGCTTTAAGGTGCCTTCCAGCCCAAACCATTCCATGAATTTCTCTGGATCTAGCTCTATCTACCAGCCATAAGAAGGCAGATGCTGTATTGCAGCATTTGCTGGTTATCCTCTGATTCAGTGTTCAGACTCCCTTTGCAGTGTCCGGTATGCAGACAATTGGCATGATAGGGGTTAAAAAAAAGTTGTAAGAAGCCCCATCAAGGCCGCCTTCCTCTCACCTTAGCCGCGGTTATTTGCTGCCAGTCAGCACTTTCCCTGCTGGTTCCTGCACTGACTGGTATTTGTGTCAGAGTTACCATAAGCATAAATCAAAGCTATTCTCTTAATGCTGTAAAAACAAAAGGCAAAACAAAAAGGCCCTGAGGTGGTGTTTGACTTTTCAACACTTTAAAAACTATATCAATAGGAATGGCTGCATTATTGCCTTTCTCCATCTGGTTTGAGGTAATACGTGTCCTTCCAGCACTGTTGCTATTAAGAGCTGAGGTTCTGTGGAAGAGTTGGAGAGGATGGTTTTACAGACATCTCGGGAAGACGGCTTTCCCTGAAAACTCTGACCTGTCAAGCAGTGAAATGAGCACGAGGCTGTTGGCATCACACAGTACTGAATTAGTGAGAGCGATTTGTCTGTGGCCGTGCAGGGAACGTGTAACGGAATGCATTTTCCCTAGGCCGAGAAAACATACTTGCGGTTATATTAATGACCTTACGCTTCTATTCCCTTTCCCGTTGTCAGGTGTGCTATGTTGATCACGGCTTCAGTGAGTACGTGGAAAGCAGCAGTGTGTACAAGCTACAGAAACAGTTCCAGTTGCTTCCGTTTCAGGCTGCAAAATGCAGACTGGCAGGTAAGAGACAGCCAGCGTTGAGCGTGCCGCCTGCTCTTGCACAGCGTACGGGTTGAAGGGTCTCAGCCCGGGAGTTTCGACCCGTTTGTGACAACCCTGCCTGTGTCAGATGTGGGGCGAGACAGCCGGTCAAAGCAGACGTGGGTAGGCATGGAAAGGAGAGGAAGGAAGGATGCGAGGGAGTGTTCTAAGGAAACTTTGACGCTGGAAGCCCTTGGTACTGGGTATCTCTGTAACGCAGCGTAGTTGCCTCTGTGCTGAACTTGGATGTCTCTGTCCCTTCAGTGTGTGCAGGCCCACAGAAACACAAGGAAACGTTTGCTGTTGCATGAGGCAGTGTGGTGGCACAGCACCGTTTTCCACAAGCGAGGCACGTCTGTTGTGGCCAGGTTGGGCAATGTTCCCGAATTCTTAATTGGTTATTTTAAAGTGATGCTGCCCCTTTCAGTATCTGCGTATGTGCACACTTCCTAGGCTCAGCTGGAAATTACTTACCGTCCTAAAACTGGTAGGCTTTTGTAACTTTTACAAAGTACTTTATATATGTAGCATTTCTGTGAATGAGCTTTTGTTTGCTTGTGCAATACTGGGACGCCTTCCTTTTTTGTCTACACGTTTCCTCGACACTCCGAAGAGGATAATTCTTGTTTTCTTCTTGGAGATGGCTTTCTGTGTTAAAAAAGTAGAAACTAAGCAGAATGCAAGTCGGGGTGTGCAGCGCAACTTTCCCAATTCTTGGGAGCGTTCCTGTTGCAAACACAGACTGGTTATTATTTTTCCCCTCCGATACAGTGATACACAAGAAGTATGGTCTGTCTTACAGGACTGGAAGTGTTCTGTGATGATCCTGTCCTAGTAAAGACTGTGGAATTGCAGACATGCTCCAAGATACTTGCTGTGGAAATACTGGAAAAGAGTGATACCCCTCTTCTTGTTCTCTACGACACTTCCGGAGAAGACGATGTCAACATCAATGCTACATGTCTGAAGGCATTGTATGACAAGTCCCTAGAACTGCACCTACAGGTACCATCTTCCTGTTTCCTTCGTAACTCATTAAAAATCGTTGACTGCTCAGGTCTCAGGTGGACAAAAAACCATACTCAGAGATTTGCTAAGTTTGTGTGCGTGTTTTTTCCCCCTTTCTTGTCAAAATCTTGCCGTTGCAGGTAGATGCACTATACACAAATGTCAGAGTAACCAGTGTCTTCTCTGACGGAAGCCTGTATTGCCAAGTGCCATCTAAAGGCTTGTCCAGGCTTTCTGAAGTCTCCCAGAAGCTGGAAGACTACTTCCATTACAAGGTAGGTTCTGTGGTGAGAGCAGCAGTGAAGTCATGTAGCCTCTCCTCGGAGAGTACCCTCGTTCTCCTCGCACGTAAGTTCACGTTCCTGAGGCGGCCATAGGCTGTGCAGAAAGGCTGTATGTTCTCTTCCTAGTTTCTTGGGGTCCTTCAGCATGAAACGCCTTTCAATGCTTTGTTGGCCACAAGCTGTCTCTGAGGCTGAAGTCCGTGAATAGTTAGAGCAGTGAACAGCATGGCTCGTAATGGGAAGCTTCCATTGGAAACTGCGTCAGATCGGTATAAAGCCTGTGGAGATACTGCCACGTATGTTTTCCTGGACGTTTTACGTAGGTGGTGAGGTGTGTCAACACCCCGGCCCACTGCGCACCATGCAGAGGGACAGTAAAAGCGGGGTGACCAAGGTCTGTTCTTTCTAGCCTGGCTGCCTTGGGGATTCGTTGGCTTTGGTGTGATCTGCTGCGTGTCTTGTCCTTGTGCCCTCAGCTTTTGAATGCTGTGGCTGATTTCAGCTGGAACTGATGAACAGGAGGTGTTTTCAGAAGTCCTAAGTTGCTTTGAAATAGACACATGGCAGAGGAGTCTGACATTCCACCGGCCACTTAGAGACACATGCAGCAACTCGACTCCAGAGAATGTATACAAAGGAGAAGAAATCTTAAGATAATCTAATTTGTCCAATATTCAGCTGAGCCTTAGAGACTCAAACTATGACATGCGGATCCTTGAAGATCCTGCTAGAACTGCTTCCTCGAACTCCTCTGTCGAGGTGTCTTTAGGTGCCGAAACTGAGCTTTAGGCCTTTTGTGGAACACACCACCTGGGAATACCATATATAGGGCACATCTTGGTTGTTGGGGTTCGGTGTCAAGCAAGCCAAGCACTGAGGGAAGGCACGGAGAGCCCCCAGAGGTTCTGCAGCACAAAGGCGGGTGGCCAGCTGGTGTTTCAGAAGTTCAGCTTTTCTGGGCAGGGTGTGTGTTGAGTCCCTCTTGCTGTCAAAGAGAGACCTTGACATCCGGTAACTTCACGCATCACCCTACTGCAGGGGTTAAAAGACACAACCTTGACTTTGCAGCTTAACTGAAGGTTCTTTTATTTTGCCTGAGGATTTAAACGAAGGGGTTGATGGGTCTTCAAATCGGATTTCTTCCGTGCCTTTTACAGCGTGGCCATTGCCTGGTTATTTAGGATCACCGTGGTGAATGTCGCCCCAGTGAGACTTTATTTGGGTTGTTAAGTATCTCAACACATGATGTGTTGTAGGAGCTTCTTCAGTTGTCACAGCTCTGAACTGCTCTTGCCTCTCAGAACATTAACTTAATGGTCAGAGGTTTCATAACCGGTGTTTCCAAATGGGGCGATTTTCTCCTCTGTAACTTCATATTCTCTCAGTTTCCCTGTAAGATTCACAGCTTGGAGTTAAAGCTTTAGCGACTGGGGAAGCTCGAAACAAGACGAAATGCTTCTGAGGCCAGCAAGCGAGTGTGTCTGACACAGGGTTGGCCTCTCAGAACCGCTTACTGCACGCGTGGCTTCTGAAATGGTTAGTTGGCTGCCAGCTAGTAACAGTTCTGTGCTTTCTCTGTTTCTGTATTTTTAGCAGACATCCGAGTGTCATGTGTCGCTGCCTTTCTGTGGCAAAATCTGCTTGTTTCCTTCCAAGGGAAAATGGGCGCGTGTCGAGGTAAGAGGAGTTCAAAGCATCGCTACCGTTTTCTCGCGTAGAAATGACTCTTCCTTTTGTTCAGCTAAGCCTGAATCCTTCATTTCTCCGAAACCTGTTACAGTGCATGTGTCACTGTTGTGTTTTTTAACCTCGAAATCATGCTCTTCCTTTCTCCTTTCAGATAAGAATTATTCACACTAGGCGGGCACTTGATGTGCAGTTCATGGATACCGGGACAGTTGCAACCGTGAAAGTGTCAGAGCTTAGAGAAATCCCAGCCCAGTTCCTGAGAGAAGTAATTGCAATACCTCCCCAGGTACAGAGACACGTTAAAGCCAACCCACGCTGCATCTCTGGGCAGCGTTTGCATCACTGCCACTGCAGGGGTTACGGAAGGGAATGCTGTTGCGTTCAGCATTCAGCACTGGGGTGTGTTTCGTAGCACACGCTGGCCAGGAGTAGACCGTACTGTAGTCCTGCGTATTGCCAGGATGTTGTGTACGTGACACTGGTACGGCTTCGCGTGTTGCTCTGTCTCGTTCCGTCTGTCATACGTGACTAAACCTGTCAGCGTTGGTGGAGCTTCTGTGAACAGGAACCTGCGGACTGGTATCCACGTTACTTCATTATGCCCTGTGTTCTTAGGCTGTGAAGTGCTGCCTAGCAGACCTGCCTCCTTACACTGGCATGTGGACTCCAGATGCGGTGCTGTGGCTCAGAGACACTGTAATGAACTGTCCTGCATTCAGCATGAAGGTAAACGGCCCAGATGCCTGTGTGGCTGAGATCCGTAGGTGTGCGGACGGCGCGCCGGAAGAGTAACGAGAAGCTTAACCACTCATACAACTGGTTTTGTAACAGGAGGTTAAAAGTTTGTAGCCAGCTCTTGGACATGAATTCTACACAAAGTCCTTTTCTTGTGACATTTGGCATAAAACTTACTGGCTTTATCCTGTTAGAAGCTTCTCCTTTTCCCTCAAGAATTGCGTAGCTGTCACATTTCACTGTGCCCGTCCAAATAACCAGCTGGAGTTACTTCACCAGCTGATAAGAAAGAAACACCGTTGTTCATGTTTCACCACATGAAAAGGTGCAACGGTTGAGCTAGTCTTACGTTATTTCTGACCCTTGGGAGCATAGCCTATCCCCCTCCTGGTCTTGGAAAGCAGCTTCACCTTTTGTTTGCTTTTTCTAACCCGGTGCGATTTGGTGCGCACTGCTGCATATAGGAATTCCTGTTATCTTTGAGATAAAATTATTCCCACTTGCAGGGCATCCCATCCAGTTCAGTTAACTGAAAACGCCCTTCTAGAGGAAACCTTTTACTAGCTACGGACTAAACAAAGCTAATGTCCTCTTAAAAGTCTGATTCCAGATACTGTCACAGCACTTTGAAAAAGTGCATTGTAGCTCTCCTTTACCTTTTTGCTTGCTTTAACACCGGAGAACGTTTGTTCAAAACACAGCTCCTCTAGCCTGGGACTTAAGACTGTTGCATTTGGCTTTTCTAAACATCCTCTGCCAGGACAGTTCGAGTTTGGTACTAATTTTTGCTGGATGAAATAATGGGCGACAGGTGTGTGCATTAATTGTGGAAGGTTTTTATTCCTGGCTAAGAAAATCAACAGAAGGATCTGTAAAGAAATGCCACACACGTTTCCAAATCAGAGTGGTAGTGCTTTACTGTCAGCACTGCTACCAGCTGTGGTGTTAAACAGGAAAATAGGTTTATGTGGGTGCTTGACAACTATGCATGGTACAAACCGGGCGGCTCTTTTCGTCTTCATTTTTCACCCAACCCTCATTCACTGGGCCTCGTCTCCCGTAGTGACAGAAAGGGAATTTTGAAGGATGGAGTGTCAGTACGTAACAGCATTACGTAGTTGTTTCGACCTCTGCAGACACTGGCCACCCTTCTCCTGAACACTGGAAGGGTACATGCAGTACTGAGATTGAACTCCAGCGGGGTGGGAACTAGATGATCTCTAAGGTCCCTTCCAACCCAAACCATTCCATGATTCTATGAACCTGCTCAGCAGAACCAGTCTCAGTTTGAGCTTTGCATTCGCTTTACATTCGTGGCGTAGCTGCAGATGCTCTGTTTAGCTACTGCCAGTTGCTTGCTATCCAACGACCTCGTTAACGTAATTGAGAGAACCTTGAAAATCGCATAAAACGCAGTGAACTGTGGCCGCTTTTCTGTCGGGGGCCTTAGTCTTCTGTGCAGAGTCTGGCGGGCATTTAATAGCCATTAATGGGGAGTTTAACTGTATTTTGTTTTCCAAGGTGGTTAAACAGGATGGTTCGAAGGGAACTGCACACATTTACTTGTTTGCTCCAGAGAAGTTCCCAGATGTGGATCGCAGTGTCAACCAACAGATCAAAAATGCAGATTTGTGGAAGCATCAGAAAGATGTTTTCTTGAGTGTTACACCCAGTGGGATTAGCTCCACAAAGGTGGCGGGTGATGCTGTGTCAGCTCTACGCGTGACCGGTGGAAGGCTGGAGAAGAGTTTGTCTGATCCAGGCAGAGAACCCGGCAGTGCAGGGTCTACCACTGATACGCCGCCGCCTCTACCCTCGCTGAAGACCGGTGAGCTCATGGATGTCTATGTCTCAGTGGCCTGCCATCCAGGTCACTTTATTGTCCAGCCTTGGAAAGAGCTACATAATCTGGAAGCCCTGATGGAAGAAATGATCCTGTACTACAGCAGGGCAGAAGAGAAACCTGTGAACGTTGAAAAAAACAAGCTGTACGCCGCTAAAATTGAAAATCAGTAAGTAGATGCTTAACTTAAAACCCGAATCTCTGAAGGCAAGCTTAGCTCTGCGAAGCCGGGCAAGCCTAGCTCTGCTTCGTCAGCATCGTTAACGAGGGGGCAGAGGTCCCGTGGTACCTGAGGGATTAAGGGAGTGAACGAGGTTGCAGCCTCCGCAAGCTTCCAGGCCGTAGTCGGGAGAGTTGGCTTCTGTCTGGACAATACCAGCTCCGGGAAGCCTGAGACATGTTGGCAAAGACCTTTTGGTCATGTATCATTTTTCTGGTGCCTTGACGGCGTCTGAATATGAGTTGAAGTTGTCTGCTTTTGTTCTCCCCTTTTTAGGTGGTACAGGGTCATAATAAAAGGAATTCTTAGAAATGGGTTTTTGTCGGTGTATGAGCTGGACTACGGCAAACACGAGTTCGTAAGCGTGGAGAAAGTCCAGCCGCTCATGGACGCCTTCAGGAAACTCCCGTTCCAGGCGATCACGGCTCAGCTTGCAGGTGGGTGGTACGCATTTACAGTCCCTCTTTGTCCGAGTCTTACATCGGTGGGGGCACCAAAGGAACAGAAGGGCAGGGGGCGCAAAGCCAGGGGTTAGTGCCGTGGCTGGTTTTTGCTAAAGCAAGCCCGTACCTGCTGGCAGAAACATGCTTAACGCGTGCGGTTTATGCCATCAGCGTAGCGCCGCTTCCCGCCGTGAGAGAGGCAGGGGTGGCTCTGCTTTATTACTGTTTGTTTTCCTGTGGGACCATGTCCAAAACTGAAGATGGCTGAAACTTTCCCAGCAGCTGCTCTTCACTGCCATAAGCATTTATCATTTAGTGTGTGATGTCTGAAACCCAGAGGACACCGGGAAGTCAGAGCTAAACGTGTGCTAGGTCCGTCACCCCCTGCGGAGCGCGGAGGTTAGGTCTGTTGATAGATATTGACTTAATATTCCCATTTTCCCAACCTACATAAAGTTAGAAACTAGGCGCGGAGTCTCAGAGGTGTTTCTTACACGCCTTGCCCCTGCTGTAATTTGCTGTTTCCCAGTGCACATTTGGGATCCAAAGGTGCCTGAAACAGGCTGGTGTGCTCAAGGAGCAGACAAAAACAACTGTGCGAGGGGGGGTGGGAGCTTGCAGCAGACCAAGCCAGGTGAATTTCGTCGAGGGTATGGGGCACAGACAGCGTGCATACATCTCGTAGAATGAAAACAGTAAAACTTGACCTCTCCCTGCTGTCTTTTTCTTTCCTTTTCCAAATTTTTCTTTCGTTTCTGCATTGCTTTCAGATGTATGCGTCTCTTCTTACTCAGTTGCCGCTTTCTGCCGCTGTTTGGTCCGCACTAGTCTAGACTCCAGTTACGGAATGCAGTGGCAGGCCACGGAGTCGGTGCTCTGATCCTAGGTTGCCTCCTGCGGACCTGCCTTCCTGCATAGCCGCAGTGCGACCCCGGGGTTGCTTTAATCGAGTGCTGGTGGATGTGGTGCCGACAGGCTGGGCTCCTAGGAGTGCAGTGCTGACATGAAGCTGATTTCTAGCTGAGTCTGTCTGCCGGGGTAGTACAGGACCCAGCTGAGCAAGCCTGCAAGTCATCCAGTTTTCCTGCTTCACAGAACCCCACGTAGATAGTTAAGCTGGCCTCTGAGCTGCTTCCTATTGTCAAAGCAGGCCAGCTGACCCGGAAGACTGGTAACTATTGCCTTGCTATTCCACTTCTTTCTCTCATTTTTCCATGTCTGCTACCTCTCCGTCTGTACTCCCTTGTAAAATCCCACTTGCTTCCCCACCATCCCCCCCCCCAGCCTGTCCTAGCATTAATTACCCTTTCTTAACTGCTGATGAACTGTTGGCTTCTCGTTCCTCCTGTAGCCTGCACGGAGCTGTGTTCCCCCGTCGTCCTGTCCTGTCGGCAGCAAGCTGCTGCCAAGGCCAACAGCCAAGCGCTGCCCCTTTCCCGGCCTGCCGCTTCTGCCCTCAGTTGTCGGTGGGGTGTTCGTGCACGGTGCTCGAGCCCCTCACCTCTAGATGCTGTACACCAGCTGTGGCCTGGGGACGTTAAATTCGGAGTCTGCGGGAGCCACTCCTCTCCTGGTGGGCTACAGCCATGCGCCAACACCTGTTTGGGTTCCGGCGCCGCACCCCCAAGCAGGCGTGACCTGGTGGGATGCTGCTCGCTCTCAGTAAAACCCCAGACAGCAGCAGCTGGGAGGTGTTTCGGCAGCGTTGCTCCTCACGTCTGCTCTGCAGATCCAGTCTGGGACGTGAAGGCTTGGCAGATCTTTTAGCAGCTGATGCTGCTCGGAGGTGAAGAGAGCTCAACCTGAAGCGAGGCCAACAGGACAAGCGATTTCAGCAGCTTCAGGCGGAAGACAAGGAAGCAGTTGTTTGGAAGGGATCTTTAGTTTCCTTTCTGTCGTGTTTCCTCACGTGCCTTGGTCATGCATGGCAGCTTTTTAATTTAACGAGCGTTTTTAATTGCTCAGTGAGTTGATGAATTTGCCTTTCACTTCTGCAAAGTTGTCCGTATCTTCGGACTTCAGTAAAAAAATAATATCCTAGTCTCCGTAGCAATTAATCTTGTTTGTGTGGGAGATAGGTGAGCTTGTGTTTCTTGTTCAGAGTTAAGCTGCATTCAGTGGCACCTGAATACCTGTTTTCTCACGTGCTTAAACTCTCCCCACTGCTGTATAAGCTTAATCATGCAGAGACCCAGCCTGAAAGTGACCGTCTGTTGTGCTCTGCGTTTGTTCCAGGAGTGAAAAGCCAGCAGTGGTCAGAAGAGGCATCAATAGTGTTCCGGAATCTTGTAGAGAAGAAACCCTTGGTGGCACAGATAGAGTCAGTTCACGAGAGCACTAACTCTTGGGATCGAAAAATAGTGACTTTTCTAGTGGACACGTCTCTTCCAGATACCGATTTATGGATTCATGATTTTGTGTCTCAAAGTCTTGTGGAATTTTGAAAGTACGATTGATCACCACTTCTGACACGTAGCAGCTCAGATTCTTTAGCAATAAAATACGTAACAAGCTTGAAAGCGAAACATAACTACTACATGGCCTTGAAGACATGAAGGGGATAAAACTGAAAACTCTTGTGTTCTGTGAAAAGGGTTTGTTTAACAAGTTTGGGTTCTGTTGACTTTCTGAAAATTTGCACTTTGTTTACCCCTGTAATGCTAGAATGTTTGGGTGAAACTATTAAACAGGTTATTTATCAGTACAGCCATGCTGGCTTGTTCTTGCCATCTTTCCCTGGTCTGGGGGGACTCTCCCTCGTGGCTCTTGCTCACGGCTGCTGCTGGGTGCTCCGCTCTTCAACGAGCACCCGTTACCCGGGAAGCAGTCCTCAGTATTTCTGAATTTAGTCTCACAGACATGCACCGTTGGTGGGGCTTTCCTGCCTCCCGTAGCTTCCTCGGAGCGGAAGGTGCCTGGTCTGGGAGACCGCACGCGTGGGGCAGCTTTCACGGGCGGCTACGCGCTTCTGTGCTGTTCTTCAGCAAAGATACCCCTTCCCTCTGCCCCCCTCCTCACCCCCTGCCCCCCCGCCGGTTGCTAAATTCAGGGCATTCCTTTCCCTCCTGTTTATAGCTCATTTTCACGTGCGCACTGTCAAGGACTGCTGCTCCCTGGGGACAGAGCAGGCAGTGTCCCATCGGCGCGTGGATGGGTGTGTAAAGCCCTCTGAACCGCGTGCTGCCGGCCTGCTTTAGACCCGGCTTCTCTGGGGGCCTTGGAAATGCGCGGAGGAGGCGTAGGCGTGATGGC
>NW_010234286.1:0-682 GCF_000690775.1 Eurypyga helias
TCAACAGATCAGGCCGAGCATCCTCCCGGCCGCGGCACGCTCGGGGCACCTGCAGCTGTCACGTCTCGGGGTCACGGTGTCCCTTGTCCTGCCGGTCGCCCTGCCTGCTCCTACTCCTAAAATGAGGATTTAACCATCTCCACGGTCCCGGGCACTTATGGGGAGTGGGGTGGGTGGGTTCTTGGCATCGCGGCGCTGCCCCAAAGGCCGGCAGCACTAACGGAGCTGGTTTCCATCGCCATCCCACGAGGGATGAACGCGGAGCAGCCTTCCCCTTGCAGGAGCAGCGTCTCCGCAGACACGTCCCCGTCTGAGCCCCAGGCCCTGGAGCCCCAGCACCTTCACCCTTGCTCCCCCCACGATCCTGGAGGAGCTGGTTTGGCGTTTGGGGCCCTCGTCTCACCCCGCCGCGATGCTCCAGCTTCCCGTCGGTCGCAGAAAGGCTTTTGCCAATGGCTGCGGCCAACCCTGCGAGAGGGCACTGTGTCCCATCCCAGGAAATCATTCCTGGCTCAGGGGAAGGGCTGCAGCCTTGGAAGAGCTCCTCTGAGCCTCCACGGCCATCTCCGTTTGGAGACTTTCCCAAACCGGGGGTGGACGGAGGGAACAAGCCGAGCTGGTGCCCATCACCTCCACGGCAGCCTCTGGCCTCAGGGAAGCAGCAGCTCCCGCTCGGCTCAGG
>NW_010234286.1:785-2911 GCF_000690775.1 Eurypyga helias
AAAGCAAATCCCACCCCGTGCAGTCGGAATGCCAACTCCCGAGCAGGCCTCGCACTCGCCAACAGGAGCAGCTGCCGACGAGGCCAAAGGGGCTTCGCAAAGGGCTGTGGGATGGCTCCCACATGTTGGGGGGATCCCCCCTCCTTCGCCTAATTCAGCTACTCCCAGGCTTAGCGGGGCTGCGAAGGTGGTTTTCCCGACAGACAGCTTAGCAAGGAAGCTTAGTCCAGCTTTATTTTTAACGCCTGCCGGAGGTCAGCCCAAGGGGAGCTCTGCCGGGGGGCAGCGGGGGGTCTGTGGGCCACCCAGGAATGTGCTGCTCCGGAAAAACGCTGACATTTAAACCCCAAGTGGGCGACTCTCTGCCGGCGTCGCTTCGCGATGCCCGAGCGGCCCCGTCCGCCGGCCCACGGATCCCGTCCCAGGGCAAGAGCTTGCCGGGCATCTCCTCACTGAATCCAAAGGGGAAGTGTTCAGCCTGGAGAAGGGAAGCTCCGGGGAGACCTTGGAGCCCCTTCCAGTGCCTGGGGGGCTACAAGAGAGCTGGGGGGGCTTTTCCCAAGGGCAGGGAGTGACAGGACAAGGGGTGACGGGTTTGAACGGAAAAAGGGAGATGGATTACCCCCTTGCCCAGCAAGTCACGGGGCTGTACCACAAACACCTTCCAGCTCCAGCCGTGGGGAACCAGACCCATTTCTGGGAGATTTTGGCAAGTTTTCCCTGCTTTCTCCAGCCAGCTCCGCCGGGCAGCGCGGGGCTTTGGCCGTGACCTCGGCAGAGGGAAACCATCGGTGAGAGCACCAGAAGGAGAAGCACCAGGCCTTAATCCACTGCGGTGGGAGGAGATACCGAGCGCTCCTCGGAATTCCAGCAGTGCCATCTGGTCCTTCGGCACGGGATCTCTGCCGAGAACGGCACGACACCGGGATGTTTGTTTTTCAAATGACTTTTCTAATCACCGTTTAGCAGGATCCGAACATTGACAGGGAAGCGGAGAGAAGCAGGTTGCTATGCTGGAAAAGATTCCCAAGGAGAAAAGAGGGGATGAGAGGGAAATCCTCCTCCATCCAGCATGGAGGGGAATAGTGCCAACTCCTGCTTCAAAGTGGCCTTGGGTCAGCGAGAGGAAGGTCAGGGATGAAGGTCTGGCAGCCCGGAAAGCCAACCGTATCCTGGGCTGGATCCAGAGCAGCGGGGCCAGGGGGGCGAGGGAGGGGATTCTCCCCCTCTGCTCCGCTCTGGGGAGCCCCCCCTGCAGTTCTGCTCCAGCTCTCGGCCCCAACAGCAGAAGGACACGGAGCTGTTGGAGCGAGGCCGGAGGAGGCCCCGGAGATGCTCCGAGGGCGGGAGCCCCTCTGCCATGGGGACAGGCTGGGAGAGTTGGGGGGGTTCAGCCTGGAGAAGGGAAGCTCCGGGGAGACCTCAGAGCCCATTCCAGTGCCTGGGGGGCTACAAGAGAGCTGGGGGGGGCTTTTCCCAAGGGCAGGGAGTGACAGGACAAGGAGTGACGGGTTTGAACGGGAAGAGGGAGATGGAGATGGGCCGTCAGGAAGGAATTCTTCCTGCAGAGGGTGGGGAGCACTGGGCGCAGGATCTGCCCACAGTTGTGTGGCTCAGGGTCGGATCCGTCAGCGTGGTGGTCACCAGTCCCCCGCTTTACAACTGGGGAGACAGAGTCAGAGATCCAAACCTATATGTGGAAAAGATCCCAAACCCTCCCTGGATCTGATGCGGAGCTGTGGATGCGAAGGTGGCCAAACTGGTTTGCCAGCCCCGAACACCACAGCCCAGGCTCCGCAGGAGAGGCCTCCGGACTGCAAGTCCCCACTCTGTGATCCAGAACCACATCAAAGCCCACGGGGTGCAGGATCACCCCGAGAAACACCCCACGGAGACGATCAAACTGGCGGAAAACAGGCAGGGTCGTGCACCCAGGGCCATGCCGCGGAGACGGCACTGCCGGGAGACGGCACGCGGTGACGGAGCCACGCGGGAGCGGGACACGACCTGGGATCAGCAAGGAGGCCGAGCTGGGTAACCCAAATCCCTGGCCAGAGAAGGAACTACGGAGTTACTAGTGTCCCCTTTTCGCACCCAACCATCCCCCCGACCCAGCCACCCCTCGG
>NW_010234286.1:3055-3335 GCF_000690775.1 Eurypyga helias
TGACGAACACACACGCTCCAGCAACAGCAAATCAGCCCCGTAAGCATCATCGCCAAACCTTCCCACACCAGCCCGGCTCCGGATGCACCGGGAGGATTTGGCTGTCGCGGCACAGCTTTGCTGCGGGTCGGCTGTGTCCTACTTGGGATGTAGATGGGATGTGGGGGGGTGTCATCAGCCCCCCCCAGTGCCAGCGCGGGTACCTGGGACGTGGCAGAGCCCAGTGGGGATTTAGCCGGTGCCTGGCAGGAAGGGGAAGCAGTTCTCCGCCAGGTTCAGG
>NW_010234286.1:3408-4017 GCF_000690775.1 Eurypyga helias
TTGCCAGGTCTGAGCCCGCCGACCTGCAGCTCCGAGGCCGGAGCAACTCCAGGATCTCCCTACCAGATCCACGGCAGACGCCCCACCACCGGGGACGGTGACAAGGAGAGGCCCACAGCGAGGCCGAGCTCCCGTGAGCCGTGCCGAAACACTGGTCTGGAGCTTAAACCAGCCCCAGCTCCATCCCGCTGAGGCACACACCCTGGATGGTCGGGTCGAGGGGAGCCCCTGCAGCCCCCCCCAAAAGTTAACGAGGCTCACGGCTAAAATAAGACGGCACCTGAACGCCACTGTGATTTTTATGGCTCATCTGCTTCCTCAGTCTGCCACAGAAAGACAAAACCTTCTTACAAACCTCCTCACCAGCAGCCCAGCCTCCCCCCAACAAAACGCCCGTTTGTTCCTCGAGGAGAAAAAAACGGCCCACCGAGCCCGAAGGACACCGACCCCGAAGCCGGCTGCAGCACGCGTGGAGACGACCCCGCTCTCCTTCCTCGGATTCCTGCTTACAGCCCCCCCGAATGCGCCGGCTCTGCTCGCCCCCTGCGCCCCGTGACCCCCTCGTAGGCCGATTCTCCGCTCCTCCGCCGGTGCCGGCTGCTCCCGACG
>NW_010234287.1:0-250 GCF_000690775.1 Eurypyga helias
TGTGGAAAAAAATTCAGCCACCACTATTGGCCGTTAGGATCTTCAATGGAGTCTTATTGCTGGTTTTCTTTGGAAAAAACAGCCTTTGTCCTTGTTCTTGTACTTCGGAATAAACGTCATTGTCTGTTCCTGCTTTGCCTTCACAGTGGGTGTCTGTATTAGTGTGGAGGTCCGGACCTAGAAAAACCCTGTGCTACCCAGAAGGAAATGTTCTTATGGCCAAGAAGCCAGAGGATTGGGTGGAACAGCA
>NW_010234288.1:0-234 GCF_000690775.1 Eurypyga helias
GCAATCTGAATCTGAAATGAGACAGCGAGCTGAAGTGTTCTGGATGTTTGTAATCCCAAGAAAGGTTTGTTTTCGTTGTTGTGCCATGAAATCCACGTGCTGTGCTCCCTCTTCTGCGGTCGGTGCCTGGGACTTTCTAAAATAGCTTTGTTCACATCTACAAAACCAGCGTTTGCTTTTCCGTCGCCGCCCGTTGAAACCCTGCCGTTGCTCCGACAGCTTGCTGCTGTCGTG